>NC_088341.1:25400000-25700000 GCF_036884655.1 Musa acuminata AAA Group
GTACCGTTACGAGCCCGGCGTTGACGGCGACCATGTCGACGCCTCGGTCCATCGCCATGGCCCACGCCGTCTTCTCCGCTAACGTCTTCGCCAGCGCGTGCCAAAGCTGCCGTTTGCCGGAAGGATTAAGCGTGAGGGCCGTTTTGTGAAATAGCCATGTAAAGATGCTAAATGCATATTTAGACCATCTCTACATCATTATTTAAGGAATTAGGTTGAGTTGGGATCAAGTCAGGTTTTGGGTCCATCTACATCACATTCATGTATCGATGTCATGCATAAATAATCATATATTTGGTTACATCGTAATTACCAACTAAAAATGGCATTCATTAAATTTTTGGTCAACAATGGACGGGAGAACACAGTCAACAGTCAACAAGTGAGTAGGTGTAAATTGGCAGTTTGCCAAAAGAAAGCTGTGTGAGATGTGTTTATTAAGAAGTGGACATCAATTTCTAACTGAAAAATGATGGTTGGAGGGTATTGTAGTATCATTTTAAGTTTGAAGTTTGACTAGTCACAGAATTCTATTGTCGACGTTGATGGCATGAGCCTATCTATCTTGAAACTTCTCTCTCTTTCTTGTGGCTAAGCAATCAAGAGATAAGAAGAAAGAAGATTATATATATACATATAAAATATTTTATTACCTTGAACGTTCTGCAGAAGCTGGGTTCGCTCCATCCCCTCTCGTCCACGTCCGTCACCGGTTCTTGGTTCTCCGACCAAACGACGGCCGTCACCGATGAGGTGAAGACGACCCTTTCGATGGTTTCGACTTGAGCACATGCTTCCAGCACGTTGTGTGCTGCCCTCACCTCGATTTCGACCATGAGCTCCTGCATCATGTGCCACAGATCAAGACAAGAGAAGCGACGACGATTTGCTTGCAGTCGTATCAGACAAGGTGGGCTGTCCATGATTGTCAAAGATATTTCTTAAAGTGCAATTCTATGCTTTAAATGGTTACAGTCGTTTCTGTACCCACTTGCTCCTTTTTGTTCAAACTGTTTGTGCAATCAATAAGCCCAGCTCATGACATCTAATAAACTTTTTGAGGGAGGCTGGAATTTGAAGAAAGTCTTTGGCATCTCAATTTCGTGCTTAAAACTCTTCCAAATAGGTGAAGGAAACACTTACGTCATAGAATTGATCCTGAGGAGGCTCAAAGGTGTAGAACAGGCCCGAGCAACCCTTCATGGCTTCCACGATGCTGTGGTAGTCGAAGGGGTCCGCTTGAAAGAGCTTAAGCCGGGTGTTCTCGCCGGATAGCCTCTTCAGATTGCCACTCGAGTCACCTGCAATACCGGATCATAAAAATCGAAGTAAACAATCATAATTCCATGGCAAAAATGGACTACCGTGAATTTACTGAGACACAACAGCACAAGATTGCTTGAAATGAACAAGAACAAAGACGAGCAGGAGGAGGGAACTGGAACCATGGTTGTAAGCAGCGGCATGAACAGTGTATCCTCTTTGTAGGAGCCTGTCGACGAGCGAGACACCGAGGCTACATGACGCGTCCATGACGCAGATGGTATTCCGATCACGGTGAACGAAGGCTGGTGCCATGATCGGCGATTACTTGGGAGTAGAAGTAAATGGAAAGGGAGAAGCCGGAGGAGACGAGGGAAGGTATGGAGAAGTAGAAGTAAACGGAAAGGGAGAAGCCGGAGGAGGTGAGGAAAGGTACGGGGAAGGGTTAGGAAGAAGACTGTGTCTTCATAGAAAGATGAACACGAGGGAGAGAGAAATAGAGGTAGATACGAGGAGGCCGCCAAAGGAGAACTAGCATTCAAAGGATGTGCATGGGAGGGGACAGGTGGGAAAGGTGGTTGTTGTTAGATGTAGTGAGGAAGAGGTGGGATGCACAATGATGATGGAAGGTTGGTGGCAAATTGTGGACTTCCCCCAGCCACCTACTTCATCCACAAGCAAGAGAGAGAGAGAGAGAGAGAGAGAGAGAGTTGACTTGTTTCTAACTTTCCCTTTTTCCACAAGACACAAATATTCTTACTGGCTTATTATTAGTTTACATCACTAATTAAATAAGGTGAAGAAAGCATCAAAGCGGTGTGATTCAGTAATCTAAAATCACACATAAGGTATGTGATGATCCAACTCAAAGATGTGGTGGTGGCGTATATTCCCATTTGTAGAGTGGCAGACAGAATTCACATTTGCAAGTAAAAAAGTTGGAACTCGGGTGTCTAATTCAGCTACTTTGAATAAATGAATGGGGCAACCTTGTGAAGTATCTCAACACTCGATCAATATTTTTAATATGTATGGATAAAATATGAAGAGAATTGGACGCAGAGAAAGAATAAAGAAACATAAGAGAAGTTTTTCCCCCTTTTTTATGAATCACAACATGGATATACATACAAATGTTTTGGAGCTATTCTAGGAAACTATTAAAAAAAGTCTAATTAATATTTTAGGATTTTTTTTAGCTAGCATATAAATACAAAAAGAAAAAATGATAAAATTAGAATATCTAATGAATCCGAGAAAGAATGTCAATATTTCCCGATCGCCTAGAATAGACTTATACAAAGCTATCACGAATTTAGTTTGTATTTGATCATGTCCCGAGCTATTTCTATGCATGTAGTACGATCTCCTGACTTGTTGTACTTCATAAATCTTTCTAGTTTTATCTCCACATATGAGAGAATCAATAGATTTTAGATCAGCTTATACATATATTGAGTCACTGATCTATATTCTACTACAGCACTTTCTCTAACGACTGCACATTGCTTGTTAATTCTCCATGCAATTACTCTCAGCGAAGGTACAACATGCACTAGTGGATCTTTAGTTCATGATAAACCCAACCTGGTTTGCGTTGGACTTGATTTTTTCCTTCCATTTTCTCATTCATTTTCTGAAAAGGAAAACAAAGCAAAAAAACACCTTTGCCAAGGACTGACTATACTTAAGAATTTGGTATGCAAGTACATGCATAAATTGATTAATTAAGCTTGCTATTTACGCTATTTCTGGATAATAGTCATCCAAAAGCGTTGACATAAACGATGACATCATTATTTGAGGAAATATTCGTTGGACATTGCTTCAGCTTCTTAATCTCTTCTTCTTGAACATTTTATGTCATAACGTTGTAGTTGGAGCTTTCTGTTTCGTAAGAGTGGGTCACTATTATTTTATTTTTTTGTAAGAAATAAAATAATTAATTTCGCTGGAGGGAGGGCATGAACATAAAGAGTGTGTCATCACTACAAATTTTATCTGTATCTGAACCTTACCATAACCTTTGTGGAACTGTGGTCCAGGAGATTATTTAAGATTGATTGTATAGTGATTTTTTGAGATCACAGTCATTTCCTTGTTGCTTTATTATTAAAACTAAGTGGAGTCTCCGTTTAGACTTCCCCTGTAGATCTCCGTATATACTAGCATTTCTTACACCAAACTATTACAAGGTCCAACCCACTTGAGTAGCAAGAGAAATCAAAATCCTTATTCTTAGTGCTATACAACTTGGCCTGTGGAGTAAAATGTTTGACTGTGACCATTAATCTAGCTTTATTAAATTTCAGAAAACTTCAGCTTTATGTTTGATTGTGATATCAAATCTATTATTCTTTTGGATATCGGGTGTTGAGTATATAGTCTTTTCCCTTTTCTAAGTGCAGTAAGAATGAATGAACCGTAATTAAAAGAAAAAAAAGGGATGAATGATACCTAATTCTGGCTCATTGATTGAGCATGCATGCATAGGGTCCACCGGTGACTTTTTCTTCCTTATAAGTCCTCCAATGGAGATGGCCGAATTTGGTCTCCGGCTAATAAGTTTAATCGAACGAGTGCATGTTTAGATTCAAAAATGGGTCTCCAAATCGAATGTTCTCGAAGGAGAGAGGAATTAGGATTTGGTAAAGATTTTAATAATAATATAAGAATCATATTGATCATTTATGTCTGCATAGACATTTTTTTCCAGTAGGATAATCATTTATGCCCCTCTTATATGCGGATGACTGGTCAAGAAAAATATATTTAAAGAGTTTTGAATTTTTTTTTATTGATTGAAGTTTCTTTTTCTTTTGAAAAAAAAAAAGAAGAAGATATATTAGGAATTAAAAGTTTTAAGTTCAACATCATTAAATTCAAGACTTGAGAATGGGGAACGATGGTAGCTCATCCAAGGGCAAAAATATTCATTTCTCTACCAATATGCCTGCCTGAATTGACATACATCGATTTCCACCGCAAACAAACAGTAAAATATCATTAAAAAATGACACTCACGATTAGCAAATTGACGTATTGTTGAGACTCGGAAAGTGTCATGATGTTGCTAAAACCCATCCTTTTTTATCACAGGATAATCCTCCATACCAGTTGGAGGGTTAGCCGAAGCACGTCTATCACGTCCTGCAACGACCAAATACTTGCATGTCCATCAGAGGTGTGAAACATGCCGTTGCATTCTAAGCTACTAACGTCAAAGCAAGGAGAAGACACTTGGACACTTGTTGATTCAGAGATCATGAATTGAGTAGGAGTGTGATCAATTACTTGGAAGCAGGAGGAGGACCTTACGTTAGCTTGGTTGTTGCAAAAACAAGAGTCATTCTGATTAACCATAAAAGCCCTAAGGAATAATTAGTAATGAGACTGTGTGTGTCTACTTTGTAAAGTTCATGTGTCATTATTGTTGAAGTTGATAGGATAAGGGGATAGAGATATCAAACAAAGGAAGAGTAGGACAAGCTTAAATCTTCTATATTTTTTTCAAGAAAAATACTTTACGAATTCAAAACTCTATCTATCATGATCCAACATAGGGGGTTTATATAATTCCCAAAGATACATTAATTAATTATATTCAAGAAGAACCATTCTCTTTCAAGAAATCCTTTCAAAAACTAATAATCAATTTGACTTATTTTTTCATAGATTTTTAATCTATTTTTTCTTCTTGATATAGTGAATCTCCCTCTTGATGCAATGAACCTATCTTTGATGAAACGAATCTCTTTATAATATTTGAATAAGTTTAATTTCAACAATTATTTTATAAGAAATTTATGAAATCTTTCAAAGTAAAAGATCAATCAGACACAAAGAGTAATCTACTGATTAAATAAGTGGATTTAAAAAATAAAAAAGAAAATCTATTAAGATATTATTACAATAACTTCCCGCATAATGTTTTTTGAGATTTCATTTGGTTAAAGTACATCTCTTGCAAATTCAAGTATCAGTTTTTCTTTTTTTAATGAGGAGTACTTGTACACGAGATCTATTATTAAACCATGTCAACATCAATTAGAGAGACAAACCATGAATTGCAATACATTTTCCTTTTACGTCGGTATGAGAAAGACGAAAACGTATTGAAAACCTTTTATTTGTCGAACGAAAATTAAATCAATGAATATAGTTTGCACAGTAAAGAATGAAGTATGCCAATGCCTTCTTTTTTTTTTTTGGTTAAAGAATGAAATCAAATTCCTTAAGTGAACAAATCAGACTTGAAACAATGACATCTCCACTCGTCTTAAGGTAGCAACGTCCATCTTTTTCTTTAGCATGCTCGATATCGTACAACGCTGTGAGAGGGAAAGAAAGACATTTAATGAACATTTTAGATCGTTGGTGAGGTTTATGATGGAGATCACATCACGTGTGCTATGAACATGTTCTGGTCATGCGAATTTAAGGTTGTACTCATCCTTGAATTTAAATGTAAATCATATTTGAATTTTGTGATGGAAGTTGCCTAATTAAAAAGCAATATCAGAGAAGTAGGTAATCTTTTAAAAATGTCCCTTCATCCATGTACTGAAAAGGATGAAACAAACAATATGCATCTATTTTAGACCTATCCTTACAAATTGGACAATAGAGTGTTGACCCCTACCAATTTTGACATAGACTCCATGTCCCTACAAGTTATAAGATCATCTTCCACACATATCCTCTTCAAATTATAAAACAGTAAATTTCCTAGAAACGCCTCACATTTCATTCTCTTTTTTTTTATTTTTTTTGCCGGTGTCACTTGGGTGCGATATAACTTCCTACAAGGAAAGTTGAATGCCATGAAGATTATAAGGACACAAAAAGATACAATGGAGTGGTTGCTGATCTCTAAGCAATCAAGTTAGCTCTTGTGGAGGGAATAAAAGATTCGTATTGAAGTCGACGATCAAGTGCTTGCTAAAGCCATCAATAAAGGGTCTCCTCTGCGAATTTTGAACTAGCTGAGGACTATTTTATGGTAGTAAAATAATTTATAAATTAAATATATAACAAAATATAAAAGTACATGCAGCTGCAGCTATAATTGTCTAACAATAAACTTTAGATGCACTCAAGAATAAGTATCTTTTTGTTGTCTATATCTTAAGAATTTTTAAAAATATATATTTCTTAATAAATAGTCATATACCTTTATAATGACTAGACAAATAGGAATATCGAGGGAGGAATAGTCTCATCTTCTATTTCCACCTCATTCTTCATTTAGACAGGGTGGGGGCGAGGATGAAAAATCTCCATTTAGGATGGAGAACCCATAGATTCTTCATATTATCTTAATTAATCTATTTTATTTTTAAAAAATAAAATTATTATCAAAACTATTTATGAAATTATTTTGAGGGTGTTAGCTAGTTTAGGTGCTAAAGATTTTGATAGTATATCGTAAGGTCCTAGGCTCGAATTTTATCTTTGCTACTTATCATTTATAAAATAAAATATATAAAAATAATATTATTAATATTTATAAAATTTACATGTCATAATAATATTCAAATATAAATATATCCAAATCTAAATAATAATAATTATTGATACTATTTTATCTTATTCAATCAAACCAAATGACTCATAATTGACTTACAATCGACTCAATCAAGGCTCATTCTAATTTAATTTGAATTAGATAGGCTAGGCATTTGGGCCCAACATCTCGACCCATATATTGATGGATGTGTATAGATATGGGGTGAGAAGTGTTTTACTCGTCCTTGTCTTATAACTATGTAGGTAATATAAAATACCCTATAATTTTGTCCTCATCCTTGATTACTCTCCTCACACCTACCCCATTAGAAGTAAGTGACCATGGGCACTCATAGCCAACACCTTTATAAACAAAAGACCCAATTCAATATAATTCATGAAATACTTAATGTATTATCCCTAATGCTTTCATACATCACCAAAGAAATTTAAGACATTTTAAGTAACCTTCTTCTTTGTGACTAATAAAAACTATTTTATCTAACTATCAATTTTATTTGACTATTAATGTTATGTAACTTATATCATCATTATCATGATAATAATGTAATTGAAATCAATAATTTGACATGTGGGCCATCTATATTATGGGATTTTAATAATTTTTAAAAATTTTAATATTCTCTTACTTAGTCCATATGTCACAGATGAAAGTTAACATCTTTGTATGACCAGAAAACTCTAGTCACATCACAACTCATACTTAATGTAAATGCTACTGTAATACATGAATCATAACGGTTGTATCCAATTAACAAAATATTTTCTTCCTATATTATAATATATAATACCCTCTAAATGAACACTTTAAGAGTTAATTACTTATGAATGATCCTTAATCACTCAGGTCCAACAAGCTTTATCCATGCATAACATAGAATACTTTATTATATAAATTTAGAAGTAATGTATCATATCAAATATATCAAATAGCAAATGAACTAATAATTCTCATATGCTTCACATTATCTTTATATTGTATTGCCAACAGACCCTTAGTCATGGGATCCATAATCATTAGTTGGAAGCTATTATGATGAATATTTACTTCATGCATCTTTATGTAATCCCTAATAGTAAGATACTTTATATTAATATGCTTTTTATGACTTTCCCTTTGATCGTTCTTAGAAAAGAATATAGTGGTTGAGTTGTCACAATAGATCTTTGTAGGTTAAGTAATTGAATCGACAACATTTAACCACAAGATAAAGTTTCATAACCATAATGTTGTGTAATAGCTTCTTAACATTCAATAAATTTAACTTCAATAGTAATTGAAGTAACTATAATTTACTTATTGCTTCTCCGAGATATTGCACATCTAGATAATAGAAAAATATATCTGGAAATAGACTTTCTTGTGTCTAGTATCCATCCAAATTTCAATCTAAATATTTGATCAACTCAAGTTGATTTGAATATCCAAAAGTCATTATATAACTTTTGATTTTGAATATCCAAAAGTCAATATATAACTTTTGATTTTTTATAAATATCTCATGACATTCTTTGCAGCTTTCGAATGAGTTATTCTTAAATTACTTTAATATCTATTAAGTATCTTTACTATAAATGTTATATTAAATCGTATGCAGACTTGTACATATATTAAGGTTTACGAATGGATATATATAACACATTTTTTATCTACTTCTTTTCTAAATTATTTTATGGATATTAATTTTAATAGAATTTATCTTCTTTCACAATTGGCACTATTAAAGGAGAACAATCTTATATTCAAAATCTTTATGATAAATTATTTTAAGATAATTTTAATGATCTTTAATATCTATCTTTATGAATCTCTGTACTCATAACATAAGAGGCTTCATCTTTCATCTCAAAATTTTATGACAGTAAATATTATGTTTCATGTAATACACTAAATTATTGCTTGCAAAATGTTATCAATATATAGGACTAAGAAAATTATTTTTCTCCCATTATTCTTAACATATACACATTAATCCATAATATTTCTAATAAAATAAAAAATAATAATAACATTATGAAATTGGTGTACCACTATTGGGAAGTCTATTTTAGTCCATATATTAACTTCTCTAACTCACATACTACATGAATTTCGTTCCAAAAACCTTTAGGCTAATCCACATGCACTTCTTTCTCAAGGTGTCCATTTAAAAATATTACTTTCACATCTATTTAATTTATATCTGAGTTAAAATAAACTATAAAAGCTATAATTATCCTGAATAAGTCCATAGAAATATGAGAGAATGTGTCATAATATTTAATGTTTTCTTTCTAAGTAAACATTTAGCCACATGTCATTTTATATCTCTTGATATTATCATAGGCATCCTTTTTCATCTTATCAACCTATTGACAGCAAATGGTTGTAGTTGTTTTTGGTGATTTGACAAGATCCCAAACTTGATTTCTAGTCACAAACTCTAATTCCACTTTTATGACATTATACCAAAGTTTAAAGTCATCTCTACTCATGGCTTATGAAAACAATTAAGGATCATCCTTAAATCCAATATTAAAATTAGACATATGCAAGGGGACCATTAAGAATGTCTTATCTTTTTAAACTTAGATCTCACCAACATAATAATATCCCTTTCATTTTTAAATTAGGGGCATTTGGCTCTATTTGAAACAGTTTCACAATATAATAAAGTTGACTAATACGAATTAAACTGATATTATCATTTGATTTCTTATATTAAGTCTTTATTTTCTTAAGAAATTTAGCAGTTTCAACAATTTTAGGTGTATGAGAGAGACAATAAAACCAATATCCTTTAGAGTTAAGAACATAACCAATGAAAAAAACTATCGACTAGTTTAGGCTCCAAATTTTTTATATGAGGATTATAAATCTTCACTTCAATTGGACAATCGTAAATATATGAATAACTTAAATTTAGTTTTCACCTATGCAACTCAAAAGAAGTCTTTTGAACAACTTTAGATGGAATCCTATTTAAGACATATATAATGATCTTTAATATTTTACTAAGAAAGGATAAATCTAAATTAGAATTACCTATCAGACTTCTTACGATGTCCATAAGTGTGTAGTTTCTTGTTTCAGCAACCCTATTTTATTGAGGTGTGTGTATATTACCCAATAATAACTTCTTCAAGAAACTTAGCAAATGAAATCATTATTTATTTATTTTTTATATACCTTCCATAATATTCTCCATATCTATCTAGTTGTATAATTTTAATATTTTTTTATTATTTCTCTAATTTTGCTTTATAAGCATTAAAGTTGTTATGAGCCCCAACTTTCTCAAATATAAAATAGAGATACATATATCTTGTATGATCATCTATAAATTAAATAAAATATCTTTGACCTTTGAGGAATTGAGTAAAAGGCCCACATATATTAGTATGTATGATTTCTAAAATTTTAAAATTTCTCTTGGTATATTTAGTGGACTTGTTAGATAGCTTACATTTTATACAATCCACACAAATTCCAATAAGATCTAGTGTTTTTAGAATATCATTTACAAATCTTTTTATTTTTTATGGAGATATGACATAATCTCATCTGTCATAAACTAGAGGAATGCTATGCTTAAGTCTTGTATTTTGACCATATATAGTAAAATAGTTAACCTCAAATATTGAATCTAAATTAGATTTAAATAAACCATCAACTAAATATCCAATTCTAATATCTCTTTTATTCCGTGAAATATTAAAAATGAGATTTTAAAATGAAAAGAAAAGCCCACTTACATAACTATTGAAACTGAAACCAAATTTCTAGAAAATAATGGAACATAAACAGTGTTTTCAAGATCCAAAATATATTTGATTTTTAAAATTAGTTTAAATATTCTTATGTCGTCTACATTAGAGCACATCTAATTATCAGAATAAATGTTCTTTATTTTGTCCTTGACTTCCTTAGATCTAAAAAGCTCTAAATAGTATTAACAATATGAATTTATAAATAAAAATCAATTCATCAAGTATTATCAATAAAAAATGATTCATAATGCATTAAAGATATATGAATACCTTTCTTTTAAAGCTAACTTTTGTACTTTTAACCATCCTTCTTTTATGTGTCCCTTTTTCTTATAAAAGAAATAATAAACTTTACTATCTTGATATTTTATTGGTAATTTTTTATTTTTTATTCTGTACAAACACCTTTTCCCTTCCACTTATAAACCTTTTTGTGAGTCGTTAGATGAGCACCGTCTCTTTTTCATCAAGTTTCTCATATTTTAATTTTTTTCTCTTATACACACATAGTTAAAAGTTTATTAATTGATCATTTTTCTTTATGTGGGTTGTAGAAAATTTTAAATGGGTCAAATTCTATAAGAAAAAAATTTAATATGAAATGGAAGAAAAGATTATGATATCTTACTCTCTAAAGTAGGGTAACAATATTTTTTATTTGTATTATGTGCTCATGCATATATTTGAAATTATCAAACTTCGTGCCAGAAAATCATTTCATTAGAGTATTGCTAGCTAAGTGTCTTATTTGAAGTTACAAATTATTTTTTAATAACTTTTATAAGATCTTTGACCTTGTTGCATTCAAGAATAAAACCTCGAATGCTTTTATTATCATGAGATTTAGTTAGCATTATACTTAAGTGATTTGGTACCACTCATATATTGTTTTCTCAACAAATGTACTTGATTATGTAAAAATGGATGGTTCATCCACGTGAAGCTCCAGGTATATGCACCTAAGAGTTATAAGAACTTTTTATTTTCAATCAACATAATTATCACCACTTAAAATTAAGAATATCATTCATAAGAACAAAAAGAAAAAACTATCAAGCCAAGAAACATAATATACTTTATGCTATGCTATGAAACAAAATAATTCTTATTAATACAAATTCTAACATTCCTGGGTAGAGGTGCATCATAGATAAAATTTATTTTAAACTTTAATTCTTTAATTAGTGAAATCGATAACCAGAGCATGAAAATAATTTTCCAAACCTATGAGTTTAGGAAAATTAAATCCTTAAATTGTTATCTTATTATAATTAACTCATAAAAGATAATTACTTTCCTGTACAACCAAGTGCTTACCCTTGTCATTTGTTCTTTTGTAGTTATCTTAATAAATATTTTATAATAGATGTGACTATCATCAATCAATATCCTATGATAACTTAAGATGTTATGATTACTCATTACAAATATAGAAATTTTACATGACATCTCATGATAAACTCATTAATAGATACTCATATGAATGCTTAATACAAGAAATAATTGCAATCACCATAGAGTACATATATGTACTACAAGTCACGTAATCACTTTTAAAAGAATCTCAACATTTGTAACACAACATGACTTTAATATATTAAAAAAGACTTGTCAATTATGAATCATATATGAAAATCCATTCATTGTGCCCGAAAAAAATTTAATAACAATATATCTAAAATAATCCAAGACATAAAAGAATCCTTTTAATTTATATGCCCAAAACCACTTGATAGTTTCAATAATGATAGATATATTTCATAATACATATGTACCATAAATTTGATTTTATCTTGATAAAACTAATAAATCCATTATATAATTATTATAATGAAAGAAAAAACATAAATATAAGAAACTAGTTTTGAAATAAGAGGAACGAAAATATATGCTAGAATAAAATTTACAATTGAATTAAATAAACCAATTCCATTAAAGAAACATCTCAAAATATGCACTTTATGTTCTGAATGTGGACTAATTACATTTTACCTATTATATTTAGATCATATTAGTATCTTAATCTTTATATTTAAAAATTTATATTGGGATCATTATAGTTCTGAAAGTAAAATAAAGAACCCCATTTCCTATAACTATCATTTTAAATATCATGTTTGTAGTGGGAAAAATTAATAAGAATCATTTTCATGATATTTGCTAAAGAAGTTTGGAGTTGATTGTTTTGCATCACATTTCTTTTTTTAATCATAAAACTATTTTCTAATACAATCTACCATATAATTTCATCAAGACAATCTATCAAACATTTTTCATATTGGCTAGGATAGTATTCTTGCATTAACAAATTTGCTCCTTTTGCCACTAACTTTATTTATTTATGCATATGATTTTTTTTTATAAAAGATAAATGATGAAGTTAGGATTTAAGCCTGAGACTTTATGATAAACTATCAAGATCTTTATTAGCTAAGTTAATCGATACCTTCATACATATAAATATTGTATTTCATACACTTCTTTATTTATTATCACAACTATTCATAGGAAGATAAATGCGAAGGTACTATTATATTTTCATGTGCATGCATATAGATAATCATTGAATTGATTTATCCAAATAGGATCACAATAGTCCAACATAATTGCTATAATTGTTCAAGAGTTATCACTTATACATGCTAAAACTTTGTTTTAGGTAGAGATAAAAATGAATGATCAAAGAAATCAAACTAAACTTCTGTTACATGAAACTGTGAATCATCCAAACTTTTCGTTTTGGACTAAGTTTTTAATGCATTACTTAAATTCATCAACTACAATAAAAGCAACTATCATTTTGATGACATTTCTTGCATATAATATAGAATATTTATCATTTCGAGATAAAGGAAAAATCCCAAAAATAAAGAGATTTAATAAAAATAAATATTCGTACATAAGGTTATACATATCAATATTTTTTTTAGTAAATTTCTATTGCATATATTTGAATTCATTGAGTACAACGAAATTAATTACTATTTAAAAGGCTTAGTTTGTATTAAAATATAAAAAAATAAGAAATATTGACGATGAAAAAAAACAATTTTCATAATATCAATAAACAAAAAGGTTGGGAGATGATTCTCTTATTTTTCAATACATTTCGTTGCTAATTAATCAACTCTTACCATGGCATCTTTACACCAACATAATTGCTCCTCATGTCAACTCAAAAGAACTGCAAGGCCTTGATCTTTCCTTGTCAAAATTCTTCTCTACGTTTCAAATGTAGTTGTTTATTATAATCAAATGTAGTTGTTTATTACACATGAAGATCACAACAAGAACACGCACAAATAATTAGGTTGATGTGCTAATGCTCTTATTACTGTCTTTTTTTTATTCTCTCTTTTCTAATGAAAAGAGAATATTTAACAATATTTTTTTAAAAAGGATTCATGAGATCAAGAGAGATGAAGCAAACTAGAAGATTGGATACTAAGGTAAGAGTTTAATATTAATATTAATATTATTATTATTTTGCATTGTCATTTAGAATCTTGTGTCTTTATTAATTTTCTTTTATATGTTATAATTTCAGCTGTAAAATTGTTCTTGAGATGATCTAAGTCAAGCTAATCAACACCATCCCCTTGGGTCAGCATCAAATGATACTTAACTTTCGCTTATTATGTAATAAGCTTTGCAATGTCAATCCTATCAACGGATCAAATTCTTTTCTTTCTCTCTGTTTGTGAAATCTGAGGAAAGATTACATAAAATATCGGGTCACAATTAGGCATCTTGATCATGTCTTATGTTTTTTTATTTTCTCATCGTAAATAACACTTTTTGACTTATCTATAAAATGTTTGATCACAAGACGAATCTAAATCACAAGATTTTGCATATGGAATATCAATATACATAATAACATATTTTTAACTAGAAACAATATTTTTGTAACTTGAATTAATCACCTAGGTCAAAAAATTAAGCATGGTAGAAAAGTGGAGCATTAGGCAATGAAAAGTAAAATATGTAGGGATACTATGATGATTTTACGTGTGAGAGATGCTCTTATGTGGATTCAAATACTACAAGAAAATTATTTATTAGCCATGGATAAGAATCATCAAGAGATGCAATGAATTATCACTAAATGATTTAATAGCGAAATGCCGATAGATTTATCACTGAATTCCTATTTTCAGTGACAAATTATATCTATAATCAATTTATTAAAATTTCATCACTAGAAACATGTTATTTGACACAGTAATGATGTTGAGGCAACATCTAATTTTGTAGCTATAATTTAATATGAAACTTTTAGTAACAGACTACTGAAGTTTGTCATTGAAAGATTCCAATTAGATACAAAAAAGTAATGATCACCATAAATGTAATTGATAAGACCATGCTGATGTCCACAAAAAAAAATATATTAAAGAAACAAATTCAATACTATAAGCTCATAGAACACCACCACTACAATCAAAAATTAACAAAACCCCCACCATCAAGTTTATACAAGTTATGTTGTCTACAACATTTATTATTATTATTATTATTATTATTATTATTATTATTATTATTATTATTATTATATATATATATATATATATATCTATCTCTAAAGTCTATAATTTGGATGCTTTCATGCCATAGCGGATAGTGTTGAAACACGGAATCCACTGAACAAGTTGAAGGGGAAGCGGAATAACTCACTGTTCCCCTCCTCGAAACCATTAGTTGGCCACCAACTCGAACTCTCCTTTTCATCATGCATTTCCATAGGATTCTCCGTTTACAACATAAAGAACCAACTTTTGCCATCGAACATTTCATCACATTCTATAAAGATAGCTTCTGTTCTCCTTCGTTTGCACAAACTAAATCAAACAATATTATAAATGTCAAAGCTTTTTCTATTAGTAGCTACATCTTACAAAAATGAATTAGAAATTAGAACCAAACTCTAAATCAGTTCTTTAACAGTTTTACAAAGGTTATTTTGCATAATGGTGTTCATTATTACTACTAATACTCAAAGAGACGAATAAAAGGACTATTATATGTAACTTGGGATTTCTAGTCAAATCCATCCTAACATTGGGGTTGTATCGATAGAATTTCTTTACAGTTGAATAGCTTGACAAACTATCTTAGAAATTTGTTGGACAGGAGCCGCACCTCACAAAAATACAATGTTCCATGGGAAAAACCTAGAAGAGCAATCTTTTCCATAAGAATTCAAGATTAGCGCAAGCTAATACTCAACTATGATTATTGTCTTCCCTTAGCATTTTTTATGAAGTCCACGTCTCGTAGCAAAAGAGAAAAAAGATCATACATTGTTGTATAACTAAAAAGTAATATATAGAACGCTCCTATTCTTTTACTTTGATTTCTAACATGAAAGCACATTTCCAAAGAAGAGAAACATGCAATTTTATAAATAAGCTTGATCAGTGCTAATTAATTTAACAGAGTCCATGCACAATAATTTATTTGTGTTTATTTTGGACCGAATTCTTGTTGAAACATTCCATTTAATTAGGGTTTAGGGTCCAAGGTAGAAATCTTCGTAATATCCTACTCCTAATTCCATCGACACCCTACATGTATAATTAAAGTATAATATCACTTTTTAATTCTTTTACTAGTATCAATACAAGCATGGTGAAAAAAATATATAATCTTAAAAGTAAAACATACTAATTTACTAAACAAAATAATAGTATTCCCCGACATAGTGATTTTGACACATATATATAATTATAACATCTATCTAACCAAAAGAAAGACACACTCGCATAATATATCCAAAAGTTATATACATACAAATGCTCATAGATCATCATCTATATATGCATTAGTATGAGCTTGCATGTGTTTACTTCCTAACCTAATTACTTGGGTGGGGTACTAGGTTTTTTACCCACAAAGTAAAATATATAGTGAATGATCACACAGTAAGTATAAGTCTTTATAACTTTATTTAGGTAAGCATGCGTCATGTTATATATATAATATTTTAAAATTATTAACATAAAATATTTAATAGTAAACACCTCATCCTATGATTTTTTTAACAAACATAACCCTACAACATAGCATATGCAAAATAAAGAGACAAAATTCTACATAGAAATAATTCAAAAATATTTATATGCACATATAGAAAACACAACAAGTTCATGAATTTCTACATTTCATATCATAACATATATGTGCACTCTCACACCGCACGTCATTATAATATATACATGCACTCTCATACCGTATGTCATAGTATATATGAGTATTGCATATCATAACATATATGTGTACTTTCACACTATAAGTCATAGAAAACATATGCACTCTCATACTACACATCATCATATATACATGCATATAATATATTCTTATCTCAATTCATATATTTTTATGCTTACCAAATATATACATTCATATTTAGCTCATGTTTAGCTAATGACAATAATATCATTTGAAACATGTCTTGTAAAATATATTATGAATATGATAATTTATACAACCACTATTTTATAATAATTAAACTTATAATTACTTAATATAACTCAAAAATAAAGATGATAGTGAAAGACTATATTCCTTAATATGATCGAGCATATTAGGGAGTAGTACACATTATTATATATACATGCATACACGTTATCTCAATTCATATAATTTTTATGCTTACAAAATATATGCATTCATATTTAGCTCATGTCTAGCTAATAACAATCATATCATTTAAAACATATCTTCCAAAATATATTATGAATACAATAATTTATACAACCACTATTTTATAATAATTAAACTTATACTTGATTTAACTTAAAAATAAATATGATAGAGAAAGACTATATTCCTTAATGATCGAGTGTGTTAGGAAGTAGTACATCAATCAAATTGGGAACATATGATCATGAAATGCCTTGATTAAAAACCTACCTTTTGAATTATTGATTTATAATAATTCATAAAAGAACTTTCAGATATAATCCCTAATAAAATAGACTATATTAAAAAAAAATATTCTAAATTTTACTATTAATTTTTTAACAATTCACTCTATAATTAAATGAATTAGTTAGTATCACTTAAACCATTACATAATTATATGAAGAAATTTTACTTCACTATTTTAGATGACTAAACTATATTAAATTATTATAAAATTTATAGGAAACTAAGAGACATATAAAATAAATACATAATAAGTTTCAGCTTTAAAAAATTATTTGGAGGCTAAACTACCATGTTAATTTACTACCAACACTAATTCTATTATTCTGAAACTAGGTTGGGACTATAAGATCCTAGCTAAAGTTTTGACTAATAAAGTAAAATATTTTTAAAATTCTATGATATCTTAAACCTAATTAGCCTTTGTCCCAAGCCACAAAGGAAAATATGCTTTAACTTATATGAAACTTAACCTATCAAATGCATATGATAGCCTCTTAGACTATTATTACGGAGGTTCTTACTAAAAGGGCTTTCCTAGGTGTATTTATGGATTGGGTCAAAAAAAGTGTATAGTTTCCTCTAGATCTACTTATCCAGGTAGTCATAGGTAATTTGATTGATTCTAAGGTCATCAAAGTATTAAACAATGGATTCTTTTATCGCCTTACATATTCATTCTTGTTTAACGAATACTATTTAGTCTCACTAATGATTTGACATGGAAAAATCTATTCAAATCTTTCAATATGAAAGGGCTTAAGGTTTCTTATTTGATTTTCGCTATGGACATTCTCATTATATTTAGAGCCAACCATAAAACCTATGCTTCTTTAAGAAATTTGCTAGAATTTTATCCCTCTCTCGTAAATGTTAACATCGATAATTTTGAATTTAAACTATTTTTTTCTAAAATAGTGTAACCTATATGTTAAACATAGTATTTATGAATCTTTTGATATTAAGGAGGGGTTCTAACTTTTTAAGTATCTTAGAACCTACATATCCTATGGTAAAATCCCTCTCCCTTTAACATGGCCTCGTAGACAAAATGTTGAACAAACTCTAGTGTTGACATTAAAATTACATATGCTAAGCCGGCAAACTGGTTTTTATCAACTCCATTATCAATGTTATTCCCATATACTCCTTACTAAATTCTAAGGTCTCTAGTCAGATCCTTCAATGATTCTCTAAATATGCTAGAAAACCCTTTTAGAAATTTTTTTTATTTTAATGGGTCTAGCCTCCTTAGCTAGGAGAGAGTGTCCTCTTTCATAAAACTATGGAGCCTTGAAGTTTGAGGTCTCACAGTAACTAGGGATTCTATTTGTATTAAGAGACTCTTATCATTCTTGAATAAGGAGAGTAATATGTTGACTAAGGTCCTTACCTCTATGGGGTAATGAACCCTTTGGTAAGTTGTTGCAAATCTAGTGATCTCTTAGTTGGAAAAAACTATGCTCCACTCGTATAAGTTTAAAAGAGGTATTTTAAAAGCTTATTGGTCCATTTATATAGCTTATGATCAAATAACTAGAGTTTGGGAGGATACATGAGTAGAAAATATATCTTTCTATAAATGGCCCACTTATGTCACTACATATTATTTTGATAAAATTTAAGATTTCATGGAAGGTTCTTCTTGAAGTGGCATGATTTTCATTTATATTTTTATCCATTTATAGTTTATAGGATTTTTATCATTCATTTTTCTAATTATCCTAAGGAGGATTTTTATCATTCAAGTGGTATAGCCATAGTGCTTATCGCATATTAAGAGAGAGAAAGATAACAATGATGACAACTTTTGACCCGGTTCGAAGATGTTATGGAATCTGAACATTTGACCCAAAATTAAAATATTTTTATGGAAACGGTTATGGCTATTCTATTTTATGATCTTATCTTTCTAAGGTCGTGTAATTTATTTTTTAACTCAGTTTTATATTTTTTTTTAATGTAAACTTATTTTGGAGTTATAGGATAAGAATTAGTGCTATGTTGGGGTGAGTTTCATGTTCTTTCAAAATTCAACAATTGTGGCTTGAATTAACGAAAGAGTGAATCTGGGATGCTTATTACTGTTTATCTAAGACTTCTTATTGCAATATCTTTATGATATTTATGGTTAGCTCGAAATGATATTCATTGTCTCAATCATTAGATTAGTAGTATACCTATTTGGAAGAAAATTGTAACCACTGCTAATGATCAATTTTATTTAACTAAGGATATTGAGGAGACTCAATAAAGCTTATGAAGTTAGAAATAATTGATGTTGACAATATTTCTTTCAGACTAATAATGACCCTTATGACTTGGTTTCTAACGGTGTAAGTGTGGGCCATTCCCCAAGGAATGAATAAGTGTAACCGGTTACTATAAGATTTGCTGACAATTATGAATGATCACCCATTCAAGATAAAAGGATAATATTTATAGTAAATTTAAATTATACAAAAGGGTTGAATCTATCTCACCTAAAGATATACTAAGATTATCATAATCTTATAAAAATTCTCAGGAGAGCTATATTTGTTTCTCAGATAATATTAGATAGTTGATTGATGGGATAACTCAACTGAATTTGGAGAGGCTATCTCTTGATAAGTTTCAGATTATTACCCTCTAAATTTTATTCAGTCTAATCTTCATGAGTGAGTAATCTATAGATATTTCCTTTAAAACATTATCTCTTGATAAGTTTCATGTAGAGATTATCACCCTCTAAATTTTATTCAAGTCTAATCTTCATGAGTGAATAATCTATAGATATTTCCTTTAAAACATTATCTCTTGAGAAGTTTTATGTAGAGATTATTACCCTCTAAATTTTATTCAGTCTAATCTTCGTGAGTGAATAATCTATAGATATTTTCTTTAAAAAAAAACACTTGTACCTGTAGATTGGCACTTGGCCTGTTGAGAACTACTATCAAATTCCAAGAACATTGAAGAATTGCCTTTCGGAAGTAGGTAAAATTGTGGAAGGTACGATTCCATCCTTCCCCAAGTTCCTCGTTGCCCCATACTCAAAAGATTTCATCTGTCACAATGATTCAGCATCTAAAAATCTTCACAGTAAGTAGCCCAATATTTGGGTTAGGCAAAAGAGTGAGGAACTTACTAACTACAGTGATTAAGAACTACCTCAAATATTTCAGCATAAGTGTTTTAACCAAGATGTAAGAAGGATGTCATTGATTAACCTCCGTTAGAACACAACATCTTGGTTTTACTTAGTAGCTGAAAGAACCAAATCTGTATCCGAATTGACTTGTAACTCTTACACATTTGATGGATTTCATATAAATTCGAGTATATATAATGTCAAAGTCTAATCCGACTTGCACGTGAAAGGAAATGATAGATTTTAATATACATAGGGTTTTTTACTTGTAGCTGAAAGCACCACATTTGTCTCCAACTCTTACTGTTAGGGTTTAAGACACTTTGATGGATTTCATATTAATTCGAGTACATATAACGTCAAGTCTAATCTGACTTTCACGTAAAGGTTTTTCTGGGATCACTGGTCATCCAATCGAGATCAGTTTGCTTCCACCAAATGCACTAAATTAGGCAATTGATCTTTCTACAACTCCCTCACAATGCTTACATAACATATTTTTCTTCCACCCATTGATCCTTGCTTGAATCTAATCTTTGCTCTAAGTTGCTGTGTCTGTTCAAAACAGATGAAGTTTGAGGTTTTGCTACAGTATTCTCATGCCTGCATGCATCAGTGTCTACTGAAACAGGTGACTTATCATAGCGAACCTTACCTTTGAGGTTTTGCTACAGTATTCTCATGCCTGCATGCAACTGTGTCTACTGAAACAGGTGACTTATCATAGCTAACCTTACCATTTTACACCCTATGGTTTTCTTCGTGAGAGAGATTAAATAGAGACAAATTTAAGAATAAACTGTATATCTCAATAGCAAACTCTCATACGAACATGTATGCATGTATTATATAATTTTGACAAACTCATCATAATAATGTCATCATAATATAATGACAAATTATGAATTATGATTCACGATTATGTTAAATGTGAGCAAGGTTTCATGGTAGGCGCCGAGGCATAAAAACTAAATCACTACAAAATTTAAACTTTTAACTATTGATGGCAATGAGATTGAATCTACGAAAAACTCTTTTATGTTTTTGACTAATGTTGTTCCTAAAGTTTCCACTCTAGTCTAGAGTGCACATCATTTGAAATGGTGACATTTGCTTATGTATAACAAGATTTATAAGATCATATACATTGAATATATTCGTGCTGATGAGAAACACAAAATATCATTGAGAAAATATACATCAAAAAATTATCACTAACTAAATACGGAGATGAGGGAGATGATGATGAACCAAATTAAATACCTAAATTCAACTGTAAATACTCGATATATATGGGAGTTCTTTTTGTTTTTCATGTTAATAAATATGTTTTTTATATTTATGTAAATAAATTTATTAAAAATTATAAATAAAGATTTAAACATTATAAATTCGATTGAATAGGCTTTCGTAAAGCCCAAAAGAGTGGGAGAACCCTTATTCAACCCTTGCATGATATCTGGAGTCTCTCAATCTCGATTGCTACTAAGATAGATGGAAACAGTCAGTTAATTTAGTAGCTCGTATGAGACTTGCTTCATAAAATAATAACAGCGTGCTATAATTTTTAACAATAAAAAGAAAAATAAATAAAAGTACTCATAAATTTCGCCCGATTCATTCCCCAACTCGATCGATTAGTTTTATATTCAAAGTACCCGTAATATCTAGTTTGATATTCCCCAAATCAATGCCGACCTACTTTTATATTCAAAGGCATTTTAAATCCAAAAAATAAAAATCTAGTTTAAGTAGGTTAAATGCAGCTACATAGCAGAAAAAAAATCTAACTCATTAATTAACCTCTCTACCAAAAGGGATCGAATGCATATCCAATACGTTAAATTTGTCGTGTAAAATAAAAGAACTGTACCATGCACTACTGACGATAATTTGTGCATACAAGCTGCGAAAACATCGATGGTATAACGATGATATTAATAGAGCCTAAATTAAAATTTTCCAGAATTTCTAATTGGCTACAGCCATCTCGAACTAAATGGAAAATACCTTGAATTAATAAAAGAATTGATGAGACACGTATAGAGTTACTAATTAAATCAATATTTAATCATAATTGATGCGACTTAGACTCGTGAAAAATTATCCGTTTTGGACGTACCCATATGGGTTTGTCCCTTCGAGACTCGTGAGCCCCAAAAAATATTCTTGAGAATAAAAATAACCCGACGAGCTTATAAGTTTTTGGTTCTCTTACTTCTCAATTAATATAAGACTAAATATCCTTATTAGTGCTCTCCCATAGGGGAGCTAAGGGCTCATGACCCTTCTTCTAATGTCAATATAATAAATCAATATTTGGTCACCATTGATATAACCACATAGACTCACAAGAAATTATCTGCTTTGGGTATGTTCGTACGATTTTGCCTTTTCGATACTCCTGAGTCCCAGAAAATATTGATAGGGATAAGAGTGACCCGTCGAGCTTATAAGCCATTTGTTCCTCTACTCCTCAATTAATGTAGGATTGATAAAAATATTTAGTCCTATATTGATTGAGAAGTAAAAAAATATTTAAGAGTAAGGGTGACTCGACAAGCTTACAAGTCCTTAGTTCCCCTCCTCCTCAATTAATATGGGACTAAATATTCTTATCAATGCTCTCCCCATAGGGGAGCCAAGGGCTTCTAGACCTCTTTCTAATGCCAATATGACAAATCAATATTTGGTCGATATTGATATAATCTTATAGACTCATAAGGAATTATCCTCTTTAGGTATGTCCGTATGATTTTACCTTTTCGAGACTCATGAGTCCCAAAAAATATCTATAGGGTAAGGATGACCCGAGAGCTTATAAGTCTTTGATTCTCCTACTCAACCAATGTAGAATTGATAAAAATATTTAGTTCTATATTGATTAAGGAGTTAGAGAAAAATGTAAGCTCGTCGAGTCATCCTTTCTCTCAAATATGTCTGAGCTCCGAAAGAATAAAATCATATAACTATATATAGAACGAATAATTCCTAGTGAGTCTATTAAATCACATCAATAACAATTACCCGTTGACTTATCAATATATATTATATTTTATAGATATACAAGCATTCCTTTGCCGTGAGTAGGTTCGTGGATAAGAATGGAATCATATTTGATATAAAGCGTCAAAGCATTCCATGTTCTAAATTCTCTCTAGTCCAATCATTCACGTATGAGGGGTTTATCTCCTTCCATGAAAAATAAATAGAAAAGGAATGAATTAATAAAAGTAGGCCACTGTGTGTTGACGAACTGTCGTGGGCTCTATCCATTTAGCATCAGATGCACCCCTTTCCAAAGGAATCCTGTATTACGCGTAGGAATCCCGCTTTCGCACTGTCCCACAAACAGATCTGCCCTGGAATCTTTCACATGTACATGTACACCACCCAACTGTATCAGCACGAATCTTGAAAGCAACATGTGAATCTCCCCTCCCCTACCCCCCGAGATTCGCTGTCCGGGGCCCCGCACCTTGTCCCGCCGCACCCCGGAAATCGCACGTGCGCCGTTTCGCGGCCCGCCGTCTCGCTTCATCGAACGAACCTGATCCAGTCACGCCTGTCAATGCGCCAAGCGACGGCTGTCGGCTGGCCACGTTTTATTCTTCTTGTTGGTCACTCCCCATTGCGCGCTAGCGGGCCCCAATCGTCGTTTTGCTGACAGGGAGCATCGAGACCGTTGGTTGCGCGTGGCGATCCGCGATGTCTATGCCACGTGAGCGCACGCCGCAAAATCGCCATTGGTTTACTTCTGGCTAGGCGTGAAGAGGCGAAAGAGTTGCCAATCTGCTCACCGCAATTCACCTCACACCACCCCCCCCAACCACCCCACTCCCCCCACCCCCGCCTCCCGGCAACTCCGAAGCTATAAAAAGGTCCCCAACCCTCGCCTCGTTCCTTCCCTTCGTATCGCGTGCTCGCTGGCTCGCCTAACCGTTCCATCCAGTTAATCTTTCCTACGGTGTCCGAAGTGCGAGAAAAGGGGAAGAACCCTAATTTTTGACGCTTCTTTTCATGTTTTGCTCCCTGGTAATCGATGATTTCGGTTGAGGAACCCTAGATTGGGATCAATCTGTGCTCTAAAATGCGGTTTGTTTCTCAGGCGATCGGAGATTGCGGAGGAATTCGAGGTGTTTCTTGGATACTGGGCTCGCCATGGCGGAAGCCGCAACCCCTCGTAGATTCGTGGTAGGATATGCGCTCGCCCCCAAGAAGCAGCGGAGCTTCATCCAGCCCTCGCTCGTCGGTCTCGCACGCGAGCGCGGCATCGATCTCGTTCCCATCGATACCTCACGGCGCCTTGCTGATCAGGGTCCCTTCGATTGCGTGCTCCACAAGCTCCATGGGGACGACTGGAAGGCCCAGCTCGAGGATTTTGCTTCCAGGAACCCAGACGTTCCAATTGTCGACCCGCCCCTTGCCATCCGGCGCCTCCACAACCGCATCTCCATGCTCCAGGTCGTGTGTGAGCTCGATATCCCCCAGGAGAGGGAGACATTTGGAATTCCTAGGCAGGTGGTGATCTATGATTCCGCGGCCCTCACAAACTCCGGGGTCGTCGGGGTCCTCCGCTTCCTGGTCATCGCCAAGCCCCTGATAGCTGATGGCAGCGCCAAGTCCCATAAGATGTCCCTTGTTTTCTGCCGGGATAGCCTCCGAAAGCTCAAGCCGCCACTTGTGCTGCAGGAGTTTGTGAATCATGGCGGGGTCATCTTCAAGGTGTTTGTGGTGGGGGATTACGTGCAGTGCGTGAAGAGGAAATCCCTTCCGGATGTCTCCCAAGAGGAATTGGAGTGCTCTGAGGGGTCTTTCACGTTCTCGCAGGTTTCCAATATGACGACGCAGGATCCAGTGGGGGTTGACTATTACATGAATTTGGATAAGGCGGAGATGCCTCCATTGAGCTTTGTCACGGAGATAGCAAGAGGTTTGAGGCGGCTCATGGGATTGCACCTTTTCAATTTTGACATGATAAGGGATTTGAAAGCAG
Organism: Musa acuminata AAA Group; assembly: GCF_036884655.1. NCBI lineage: Eukaryota > Viridiplantae > Streptophyta > Magnoliopsida > Zingiberales > Musaceae > Musa > Musa acuminata. Next base: position 25,425,602 of record NC_088341.1, read on the forward strand.
GAGGAAATCATTACCTTGTGATTGACATTAACTACTTTCCTGGGTATGCAAAAATGCCATTCTATGAGAAAATTTTAACTGACTTCCTCTGGAACATCATTCATGAGAACAATGAGCATGATGATGTGGACTCGGCTGTTAACAGTCACTATAAAGAGAGCAAGCTCTTGGTTGATAGTCATTGACAAGATTGCACAAGATGTAGAGAATGTCGGATGGGGGTTTTAATGCTGCCAACCTTCTAGAAATTTAGTTTTCCTGATTACTTGAAAGGTACAAGAATTTTCACCTTTCTGCTAAGGTTATCAGTCTGCATGTTGTTGTGTTTGGCTGAATAAGTAGGTCAGTCAATTAGGGATTCATAACTTTGCCATAAGTTCATTTGGTTCTTACATTGACTAAACATCCTTACTTTGTGGCTGTGATTAGATATACCACCTTGTGACATTGCTTTCTCTCTGTAGTTAGAAGAGTAATAAGCCTGGTGGTCCATTCAAAGGGTTATGATCTCATTCTAATCAACCGGGCATTTATAAAACATGGGATTTGTTATTTGTCATTTGTAATTGTTTTGCTTAGTGCATATGAGAGTAAAGATTGTTCACTCGCATGAGAATTTGACTCTTGACTGTTCTGGCAGTTGTCAACACTAAAATGCTATGCAGTATGTAAATTTGTTGATTCTCATTCTTATATATATATATATATATGTGTGTGTGTGTGTGTGTGTGTGTGTGTAACACATGGAAAGATCATAAAAAATGAAATAAAGAATAAAGCAAAAGCAAAAAAAAAAGAAAGAAAAGTATATGTTCTATATAGGTTGAGGATAGGAGAACACAGAATCCAAATGAACAAATCCAAGCTATATATATATATATATATATTTATATACACCTTAGACAAATTGTACGAAAAAAAGGTCATGATGATGATGAATCTAATGACTGAGGTAGAATCCTGTTGAAGCATTAAGCTGCTGAAGTCAAACCACCGTGTTATATGCCACTGGCATATAACACAGTGGCATGGCAAGGCTTGATATAACACAGTGGTTCTTGTCCACACAAGAACCCAACAGAATTTACTTGTATGCTTATCTCTAAGTCCTCTCATATTTCTCCAGCCTTGAGAAGTTGCTCAGCAGCAGTGAGGGTTGACTCAGAGAGCTGGGTTTCTACCCAACAGTGTTGATGATACAAATGAAGCATGACCCTTCTTAATCATCAGCCATGGACGAGAACTAGCCCTGTTTTCTTAATAGGTTAGCTTAGAATTTTAACGAGCTAGTCAGTAATCCCTATTCTTGGGTCCCGAAACATAGTTGGCTTTGCAAGTTTCGGGTGATATGCCCAAACCTGACTTGGACTTTTATCCTTGGTCCTAGCATGTTTGTTCCTAATAATGTATTCAGAAAAGCATTGGTCAAATTCAGACCTGGATATATTCCATAAGAGCATATATTATATGATGCTGAAAATTTTCTTTTATGAAGTCAATATATTATGGCAATAAAGTGACATTAAACTAGTACTAATTCTGTATCACTAAATTGATGTACATGTTCAAGGTTCCCTCCCACAGCACAGAATATGAATGATGACCTGTGAATATTTTTGTGTGTATAAATTTTGAACAGGATATGCATGTGTATTTTTTTTTTCGGTTATGTGTTTTTAACTACGTAGTAAAACTATCAAACACTACTATGTATAGGAAACCTATCAGTTTGTTTAGCAAGTTAGCATGTTTCAAAATTATCCACTTTTCCACTATACTATTTTTTATAACATTAGTAAACTGAAAGTTGATATCCTATTCTTAGTCCTGCATGTAGAGTATGTGCGGAACTAGACTCTTATCATACAAGTTGCAAATGCCTTATTCTGGTGCCTAAGCTGGACCTTTGACTTCGATTCTAATGTCAATACAGTGAGGATTCCTTTCTTTTAGTTATCTTCAAATATGTGAGCATTGAATTTGTAAATTTTCTTTTATCCATTCCCCTATATGTTGAGACAAAATGTACCTAATGTAGTGTTGAATGATGCTAAGAACTTGTTACATTCCATATTTTGATATTTCTGTTTCTAACCCTTAACATTTTGCAAGAGAACATTGGTCATCTATGTGCACAATATTGATTTATCCTTGGTGACCACCTGCCAAACTAAAGCTTTTACTTCCATAGTTATCCTTTTACTGAACAGAAAATTCATGGTTTTGAATGATTGTAGGCAGCAATTGATTGGTCTGGAAGCTGCCTAGGTTTGATACTGGGCAATATCTTAATTGATCCTATGTTCTGCTTGTAGTAACCCCCCATCACAGAAGCAGCACTAGTGGTGGCACTCTGCTCCATGGTCCATAGATCATTGCTTCCATCTGCAACGACCGCAGATGATAATGATGCATGTCCTAAATGTTAGAGAAGAGAAAAAATTAAAGGAATGATGGGAAAGAGAAGGAAAACAAGTTTTCATTTGCTGTAATACATCTGCATAACCAAGGTTGTAAAAATTGAAAGTCATAGGTGGGTTGTTAAGTCATATTTGGTGCGTTTACATTATAATGTAGTGAATATGAGAACAAATATCAAATGGCACTACTTTAAAAAAGAAACTTTACTTGGCTTTGAAATTTTTTTATTTCTAGTACAAATAGAAGCACTAATGTGAGATACGACAAACTAGAGGATGCAAAGATTCAAGGTACTGGGACTAAAATGAATGATAAAGAGAAGAAAAGGATAAATAATGAGAATACTTTGATAGGACACATATGATTCATAGGAAAACCATATCGACTATGAAAATATAAGCAGAACAAGTTCAACCACATACCAGTTCTTGGTTGATAGTGGACAATGATGGCACCCTTCCCGAATAGCTTTAGTTGGTCCCTAAGTTTGAACCATTTGTTTCTTTTCAGTAGTTTGGTTTGGTTGTTTGTGTAAAGCTTAGAAAAAGTATATATATATATATATATATATATATATATATATATAGAGAGAGAGAGAGAGAGAGAGAGAGAGAGAGAGAGAGAGAGAGAGAGGAGAAGGTAGAAACTAGAATTCCTTCAATCTTACTTTCAGTGCAAAATTTGTTGGTATCTCACATTCATACTACCGTACAAACTATGGAAAAAAGATTTTATTCATCCATTCATTTGTTCAATCAAGAAGGAACTATACACTTCCCTTATTAGATACACACAAAATGCAAATCTACAATAACATTACTTTAGAAAATTGTAATTTAAAATTGTAACCCTTGAATCAAGGTTTGTTGACCTACTTTTTTTTCAGGATGATAAACTTTCAAATGTATTTTGAAAGATAATATGCCCTTTGAGCACAATATTTGATTGACATAGGTTTATTTATTTGTGGATTTTTTTCAACCAATCTTGAACTTCCATATAGTGATGAAATCATCGAACGGACCTTGTAATCATCTTCCACCAATTTGAATTTTAACTTTTGCATTCCATTTGGCTTTCTTTTCCTTTTCCCTGAGCAATCAAGGAAATATATGAAATTTAAGTGGAAACATACGAAATGTTGCCGTGTGACAACTTATGGTGTTTATATAAGCCTCCTCCTTTATAGTACCAAAATCATTCTTTCAATAGAAAATCATGGTGAAAGTGAAAAGTGTGGTCAATCTGAAGCCAAATTTATGTTCACTACCATTCTAAAGGGGGTTTGGATTGGTCTTTCTACTTTCTACATTTAGTAGATATGGAATGTGCCTTGACTTCCATTGAATGCTTTTACTTTGTGGTCATCAATAATTTTGTTCATGATTAGAATGAGTAGGTTTATATATGTTTCACATTAAATGATTATTGTTGTGTATCGGTACTTTCTTTTCATTCTAGGTTGATATCTCTGCATCCTTGGGTGAGTGCATCCTGGATTTCTGTATTCCTATAGTATATCTTTTATTAATAAAACACAGTTAATGTCTCTGTTTTGTTCCCTCTTCTCTTTGTTGGCATTTTTGTATGGCAGCAAAGTGCCCTGGTAATATGTGATTGCCTGCTCATAAACCAAGATATGGTGTATGCTTTAGCATGTGACAAGCCCAGGATACCACGACACAAGTATGTTGCATTGACCAGCACAAATATGCCATGTTGTGTCTACTTCTGGTCACATACTCTGGGCATGAATCTGGTAAATTCCAGTAAAACATACTGTTAATTTGATTGTTCTTTTTATTTTCTGTCAGCAGCTGCTATTTAATGATACAACAGCAGAAACCTGCCATTCAGAATTTCAATCAGACCTCTCAGCATTTTTGTTATCTTTTGATTATATATCTTGGTAATCAAAATGGATCTTATCCTATTCATTTTTATTTGCTTCAGTTGCTTCTCTTGAATTGGCATTATTACAATGTTTCTTTGTGACTACAGCATGTTCTCTACATCTTTCTTTTTGATACAAGCGCAGAAAACCTGGTGTTTGCATTTCCTTTTTCTGTGGTTATATTGGTTATCCAAATGATTTTCTTCGCCTTTTCTTTCATATTTCTCTCTTGTTTTCTTCACAGAATCATCACGACAGCAGATTATTGGTGTTCCTGTTTCTTCTTCTTCTTCTTTGTGCTACCACAGTCTCCATGATCCAACGTGCTTATGAATTTTTTGTGGAGCTAGTTGTTAATACAATTGCCAATATGTTATTTCTTGACAAGGTGATGTTTCATTCGGACATGACCTATATGCTCGAGGGCTGCTTGTAGGCTTCACAAATGTCATGCAACAGATCCGAACCCTGATCACATACATGACCTCAACTAAATTAAGATGCACACTGAATGATTAGAAACGCTGGATCAGCTAACTGATATTAGCAGTTAAATACTTAATGCTGTTCATTGACATTTATGCTTTGTCAACCACAAAATACAGAAAAAAGAAATCAGCAAATTGAGTAATTTTGATCTGAATGACATCATAATGCATAGTTTGACAACAGTCGGAAAGAATAGTTGCAGTATGGCTATTATTATCATCATAACTAAATATCAACCATTTTCAGATATTAAGATAATTGCATCGAGGATTAATATGGCAAAGTAGGGCTCGGTCTTATATACCAACAAGACGAGCTCGTGAGTGGCAGTTAGAGTCTGGTGCATATCGTCTATGCGGTGTTCTTATGGCATAGACCTGGGACGTCAAAAATGACCCCTACTCTTCTTCAGCTTCATTGCATCCTCTACTAGTGCTTTTGCTGCAAGCTGATCAACTTGAAATAGGCACCATTCCTGTTCTCAACCAGAGTGGAGTGGCTCCCCTGTTCCACGATTCTCCCGTCCTGCAACACCGAGATGACATCAGCGTTGTGAATGGTGGAGAGCCTGTGCGCCACCATGACGGTGGTGCGGTTCCTCATGACCCGCTCCAGCGCGTGCTGGACCACGCGCTCCGACTCCACGTCCAGCGCGCTGGTGGCCTCATCGAGCAGCAAGATGGCAGGATTCTTTATGATGGCTCGGGCGATGGCGATCCGCTGCTTCTGGCCTCCCGACAGTTGGATCCCTCGCTCCCCTGCCTTGGTCGAGTAGCCCTCCGGGAGAGCACTGATGAAGGAGTGGGCGTTCGCGAGCTTTGCAGCCTCCACAACCTCTGCTTCTGTGGCACCATCCTTGCCGTAGACGATGTTGTCGTAGATGGTTGTGGCGAAGAGCACGGGCTCTTGCTGAACCATGCCGATGTGCTTGCGGAGCTCCTTCAGTCTCAGTCTCCTTATATCTTTGCCTGCAAACCACACTCACTCACAGAGATCAAGACCAATAAAAGAAAGAAGAAGAAGAAGTACTTGGGAAGAGGAGACGAGCAGACCGTCGATCATCACTTTTCCAGCAGTCGCATCATAAAATCGTAGTATCAGAGACAACACCGTGCTCTTGCCTGATCCGCTCATTCCCACCAACGCCATGCTCTTCCCAGCCGTCACTCTCAGATCGAACCCTCTGAAGATTAAGACATCCGGCCTTGAAGGATAACAGAATTCTACTCCTCTCATCTCGATAGCGCCCTCGACCCTTCCAACGTCCTCCCCGACCTCGGGCGGCACCTCCGTCCTTCTATCAAGCACCTCGAAGACCGATGCTGCCATTTGATTCCCTTTGATGATGTCCGGAGCCAGAGCCAACGTTTCTCCCATGGCTAACGCCGTCACTATGAGGACCATGAATGATTTCATCACCGACTTGAAGCTGGCAAGCCCTTTGCCCATCAGGACTGAGCCATACCTGCACAAATCATAGATTGCACCGTCACCATTATAACATACAACCTCTGATAGCTGAAACAGATCGTAGCAATTCATTCGAGATTAGGCTATACGTGAAGCACAAGAATCACAAAAGAAGAAAGTGCATGCATTGGTTACCACAAAGCAAGCCCGTACGAAGAGAAGAGGAAGCACTGGGAGACGCCGTAGAAGATGCCCGCAGTCTGCCCGCGTCGGAAAGATCGCCTGGACGGCTCCCTGAGCTCCTCGACGTAGAGATCGATTACTTTTTGTTCCGAGCAGAAGGCGGCCACCGTTCGGATGTTGCTCACAGCCTCAGCAGCTAGCATGTTTGCTTTCAGGTACGTCTTGCTCAGGTTTCCTCCATACCCCCTCATGAACAGCTTCTGCAGTGCGTCGCATATGAAAAGAAGAAGGAGAGAACGGCTGACCCTACGCAACAACAGGCTAAGACTGCATGCGAGGGAAAGGTGGGTGTACCTCACTGATATGCCCACTGACCATCAAAGGGTATGTGGCCAGAACCACCAGAGTTATTCGCCAATTCAAGATGAAGGCAATGATCAAGGAGGTTACGATCATTCCGATGTTCTGCAGGAGGATTGTGGAACGATCCACCACGATGGTCCGCAGCAGAGTGGCATCCGTCTCAAGGCGCGACGTCAACATCGCGCTGGTGTTGCTCATGTCGTCGAACCAACCGATCTCGTTCCTTAAGATCACTAGCAGAGCGAAATGCAGAGGTTATGTCAAGCAGTGAAGGAAGACGGAACAGAACACTCTTTATAGCTGGTTGGTTCTGTTCAAGGACTTTACCTCCAAACATCCTTTCCCTCACCCGAAGAGTTAGCCTTTCGCCCATGATGCCAAAGTTGAGGTGTTCGATGACGTGGAAGAACACGGTGAGAACGGCCCCACCGCAGAACAACAGTGCGATCTTCTTCACCTCCCTCTGGGTGGTTTCCCAAACCATGTAATAGGAAACAAGCGCCTGGGTAACTCCGAGCGCAAAGAGCGGCATCTGGGCACCTGCAACGAAGGCACCTAACGTGCCAATGACTCCAAAGATCCAATCAGGCCTGACCATGGAATACAACTTCTTGAGAGACACAGGCTTCGCTTTTGCCACATCGGTTGCTTCAGGGGCATAACGACTGCCGGAGTCCTTATCAGACCTGAAGCTCGCCCCCAAGCTTGTGTTTTTTGCGGACAGCTCTCTGGAGTATTTGATGCTGAGATCACCAGATGGAACGAATCAGAATCCTGCGCATCAGCAGAACAGAAATAGTCCGAGCCGAAGCATAGATGGATGTTCGTTCACCTTAGCGGTCGCCCGATGCTCGGGCCCTCCGCCGGCGATGGCCGCTGATGGTGAGCAGTCTCCTGGAGCTTCACAAGTGAAGCGTAGGCACTGGTGGGATGAGACATGAGCTGGTCGTGAGTTCCCGTCTCGACGATCCTTCCGGCCTGCACGACCGCAATGATGTCCGCATTCCTGATGGTGGACAATCGATGCGCCACCACCACCGTGGTACGGCCTATCATAACCCTGTCGAGCGCCTCTTGCACGCTCTTCTCGGACTCAGCGTCGAGGGCACTTGTGGCCTCGTCGAGGAGGAGGATCGAAGGGTTCTTCAGGATGGCTCTTGAGATTGCGATGCGCTGCTTCTGCCCGCCTGATAGTTGAACCCCTCGCTCACCCACCTGCGACAGCATGTTATTCATTAATAAGAAGATCGAGACGTACCGAGAGCCGTTTATGATGCTGAGTTCCAACACCGAACATCCGAATCAGTCACCTGCGTCTCGTATCGGTCAGGCAGGTGTTTGATGAAATTAATGGCCTCAGAAAGCTTTGCAGACTGCGCTATTTCGTCGATGGTGGCATCATCCTTCCCGTAAAGTATGTTTTCTCGGATGCTTGTTGCGAAGAGGGCAGGCTCCTGATTCACCAACCCGATTTGCTGCCGGAGCCACTTGAGATCCAGATCCTTGATGTCATGCCCATCCAACAGGATATGGCCTCGTTGGGGCTCGTAGAACCGCTCGATCAACGAGATAACCGTGCTCTTCCCCGACCCACTTCCACCAACAAGTGCAACGATCTTTCCCGACGGGATGTCTAGATTCAACCCATTAAAGATGAGGACGTCGGGACGTGATGGATAGCTGAAGTGAATATTGACAAACTTGATGTGCCCGTCCACGCCGGCCAGTTTCCGCCCCGTCTTGGCACTCGTTCTGCTAACCGTGTTTCTCTCGATCATCTCAAAGATGGAGTACGCGGCAGTCCTTGCTCTCAGAAACGTGGAGATGTTTGGCGCTGCCTGGCCTAATGACCTGTACAACAAGGCATCTATCTGTGAGATCACGACGACCTACAAATTGTGACACTGAAGACGAGAGATGAGGAAAAATAGAGAAGAATCTGAAACCAGAGATGGAGAAAAATAGAGAGAGCATTGTGACACTGAAGAAGAGAGGTACATCAGCATTGGAACAGGAGAACGAGACTTACAGCCCAGCGATGACGACGTTGAGCATGGTGGTGAAGGATTCTCCTCCGTTTGCTATTTTCTTGTGGACGACGATGCTGGTGAACCAGACGAGGAGAGCCCAGGAGAGGAAGAGAACGCAGTGCATGGAACCAAGGCCGAGTCCCTTGGCCAACCCACCCTTCTTCCCATACTCGTACGTATTCATCAACGCACTTCTGTACGACCTCACCGCCTTCTCCTCCCCCACAAACGCTTGCACGGTGCGCACATTGCCGATCACCTACCCCGAGAGAAGCACTGAACACACATTAAGAGGAAGAAGAAAAAGAAAAGATGGTACTGAATCTAATGGTTTCAGAATGGAGAACAGAGACCTCCTCAGCTATTTCTCCGGCCTTGACGTAGGATTTCCGAACTCGAGCAATTAGGCCAGTGGCGACGTAGGCGTAGATTCCACCAGCAATGGCGATCAACGGGACGATGGACAGTGTGACCAGACTGATCTGCCAGACGCGAGCGAAGCCGATGGCAAATCCTGCGATGAATCTGCTGATGTAGTGCATGAAGTTTCCCACCTGCATGCGGTGCCATACGTCAGTCATATTCGGGAACGAAAATATTCATGGAATCATATATGCCCTTGCTTGCATTCGCAGTACCCGAAGAATCAAAATCCGCATCATCCACAATCTAATGCAAGTACGTACCATAGAATTTACAAGCAATTCAGCATGTTTTTTTGTTTTTTTGGCCAGACAACTAACAGACCGAACATAGGGCCAATCTACTGTAGATTTCTATCAGCTTCAGCTAAAATACCCCATCATGCAAATTAATTAACCCTTCTCATGGTGAGAGATGCAGCTTCGAGGATTTAACCACCTCATGGTTTTCCCTACGCCTGAGCCCAATTCAAGCCTTCCATAAAAGCTTCACAGGCCAAGCATAGATTTGATGACACTCGATGGCTACGAGTTCCGCAGTGAAACAAGGAAAGATACAATGCTTCTCGTGAATATGAGAATAAATGATGGCAACATGACTCGTCGAACACCACGGCATGCGGAGGTAGAAGAATTATTTCTGCAGCATTTTCCCGCGATGCAACTTAATGCGCAACAGTCAAGCTGCACCTCTCTCTCTCTCACTCACTCACTCACTCTCACTGTACGACGACCTTGATTTCTGCGTTGAGACAGAGCAGACTCCAGCGTTCCAGCTCAGCTTGGGGCCACGCCCATTAAATAAGGGAAGAGGGAGGTCACAGGATGAGATGAAAGATTCATATGCTGTCTTTCGTTACAGTAAAAAAACAAATGCATCAGGTTGGTAGCTGTTTAGATATCGGCATGTAATTGCTACTACGGAATAGATGATGACTAGTACTTGAAAAAGAAGGACTGCAGCTATAAGATTTAGATTATTAACAACATGTAAGAAACTAACGCTCGAGAGAAGTAAAATAATATCCATATCCAATTTTAAAATTCACAACATGTAGTATTTCATCGGTGAACCATTCACCAAACCATGTAATCTGTCTTGTTTCTGATGTCAACCAGGTTTTCCAAAGAAAGTGATGTCCCACATTACTCGGTCAATCACAAATGTGGCATAGCATTTATGAACCAAACCTACCCCCGGAAGGAACTCGGACAGTTCTATTAAGTAAGATTTGCTGGCGTAGCCAAAAGAAGAAGAAGAAGAACAGTGAGATTAGCAGATATTTATTAGGTCACTAAGATGAGTTTTAGAGAAGAAGAAGAAGAAGAAGAAGAAGAACACCGAGATTAGCAGATATTTATTATTAGGTCACTAACCAAGTTTTAGATGAGTCAATAATGGAAAATATATTTTTAAAATTTAATTAATGATGCTACTCTGTATAATGGTGGCAATCAGTCACATTACAAATATATTTAAGATTAAATAAATAAAGTTTCAGGTACCATGTTACCTCCCAATCGTGACTTAAGTTGCGACAAGAAACAACGCACAATCAATTCTGAGGAGGTTTCTTTGTGATTTTGAATGTTTCTCTCCTTGCCTTCACAATTAATGGGTGCAACAACTCCAATTTATTTCCAAGGCACAGGAAATATTTGTGGCAGGCACGCACAAGGAAAGAGACACGCCATCTAATTTACAAGATGGGGAGGTGTTTCCTTCGATTTTATTTTATTTTATTTTCTTGAAAATGCGTCTGCTCAAAATAATAATAATAATAATAATAATAATAATAATAATAATAATAATAATAATAAAGATGCATTCATGGCCCACTAAACACTAGCCTCAACGTTCAACAATCTCACCTAAACACTATCATGAGTATATGGTGGACATTACATGAAAACAAATCATGGAAATTGTACGTACCTTCTCGGAGATGGCATCCTGCACCACAATAATATCGCTTGTAATGGCTGCAATCACCTCTCCGGTGGAAGCCTCCGTATCAAACACCGCTATGTCCTGATCTAACATGGAACGCAGGTAAGCCAGCCTCATCTTCGCCGCCTGTCTCTCTCCTGTGTGCATCCAACAAGCCACCTCTGCAAAACACCAAGAGGCTCATCATCGTCAAGCTTGGTCCAAGTTCCTTCCAGCTTTCCATCTCTCTCTCTCTCTCTCTCTCTCTCGTCTTACCGGTCCACGAGGAGAACAATATGGCAATGCCCAGATAAACGAAATCCAGCGAGTACTGCAGTGAAAGGATCGGAGATCTCAGGCCAGATGTTGCATGTATAGTTTGCAGCTGGGCGCAGTCGTGCGTACCTTCGCGACCCGGTGTGAGACCGTGGTGGGGAAGAGGAAGGCGACCCCGATGATGTTGATGAGCTTGCCGAAGAAGATGAAGAAGACGGGCACGGACGCGCCGTGCGCGCAGGCGCCGATGGAGCCGAGGGCCATGAGGACGTAGTCCCATGTGTCGGCGAAGGCGAAGAGCTTGAGGAAGGGGACCTTGTGCACCTCCTTCTTGCTCGCCCCGTCTTCATGGCTGCTCTCAGGGCCTACCACCGAGTTCATCTTCTTTTCTGGGAGGGGGAGAGGAGAGGGAAAAGAGAGAAATAAGGGGGGGGCGCGAGGGAGGAGCTGTGCCAGTACTAAGCTACATAGCTCGGAGGGGGAAGGCTATGAGGAGGCTTTTGGGTTCAGTGGTCGGGGTGGCAATTGAGGAAGGTTGTGCCATTACTGCGCCCAAACAACCGGCTTGACCCATGATTTCGGAAATATGATTACTTCCGACTTTATGGGTCATCTCATGAGTCATGAGATGTCACGAAGCATACGAAGGCCGTGCATGGCCAGCTCAAGTCGAGAAATGTAGGTGAAGTATGATGGCCGTGCATAGGAAGGCCGTGCTTGTCCAGCTCAAGTCGCGAAATGTAGGTGAATTATATAAGCACACCAAACTCCTACTTTACTACATCTCATCTGGTCCAAGCTATAGCTGAAACCATCCAACTTACTAACCCAGTTCTATCATTCAATTAATAATCGGACTGGATGTGGATGAAAACCGTGCTCAACGTCTTGATGTTGCCATGGCTTTTGGATTTGGATTTGGATTAATTGGGGGAGAACAGCTTCATCGAGACTCTTCTTCTCCGCTGCGCGTTTTGGTTTGCGGAGATACTGTTCTACAGCTTACTAATTAAATGCTGGAGCGAGGACAGTTGAGCAGCGGATGGTTGCGGAGATGATGAACATTGGTTTCTTCGATCTCACAGAGCCGTGGCATTAACTGCAGAGAGCGAACGAGGGAGAGATTTAATGTCGTCCCATGTGACACTACAAATAGTTGTCATTGCGTTCGGATTTGACTCCAGACATCAATCATTCTGGATTTCTACTTAAATTGTAGGTAGAAAAGGGGTTCCTGATTAGATTCGTTGCAAGTAATTGGAAATCAATGAATATTTTTGTTTAGCTACGGTGGATGATACAGGAAAGAAAGGGATAACACGTAGATAAGCCTACGCCATGCAAGCATCTCCAGCAGCAGCAAAAGACGCGTGCATCGATTCGTAGACATTGGACAGCCTGCTTTTTTTTAACCTCGACTGGATTTGGTAACACCATCACAGTCCTCCCCCAGTATCCACTCTATCAACAAACTGAAGGACCACAGCCGAGCACACGTCACTATATATATATATATATATATATATATATATATATATATATATATATATATATATATATATATATATATATATATTTCATCTCAGAATCTAAAACTTGCAAGCATTGAAATCGTTAATTTGCAGTGGGCCTCGCTCCAATAAAGGATGACAGAGAAAAGTGCACTGAACTCCTTCTCTACCTTAATCAATAGACATGATAGAGAGAGTAATCTGTCACTTGCTTTGCAATCCTGACATCCAACCGTAAGACGTGGATGTTGGGGTAATTAGGCTGGTATTGCATCAGCCATCAGGTACAGCTAGTGCAACTACCTACCTCCGCAGGCCTTAACTGCATCCTAAATGCAGACAAACTCCTCCACCAACCCAACTCATGGGGCAGCTTCGTTTTCCCTTCACACAGGGAAGGCCGGAAGCTGCTTTTGTATCTTTGGCTTCTGTTTAGAGGACGAATAAAAAGGACCCCAAGTTATGGCACTGATCTTACGACAAGCTGTCGCCATGGTTTATACCCTTTTATCTCACGAGTCACCACCACAAAGGTACCACTTCCAACCCATAATAATAGGTTTGGGAAGATTGCTCATTCCTCATCACAAGTATTAAAGAGCACAAACACTACTAATTAATGCACATTAGCATTAACCAAGTTTCTAAATCTCTCCATCCGACAAAGAACAAGCATCTGGTCCACAAGGCATGTGAAAACTTCAATGAGGAAGCTTATTTTCAATATACAGAAAACAAACTCGATGGTATGTGTCTAATTGTTTATAGGTGATGTCAAACAAGCGAATCTTTTTAAATCCTCGGTTGATTCAAATGGCTATCTATACACTCTGACACGCAGAATTATCGGCGCCAAGGATCCTTCTGTTTTGAGCAACCAGAAGGCTACTTGTTTCTTTACACTTGAGATATCTGGGAATATGCTTCTCTTGTTTCCTCCACAGCTTGGAAGCCAGCACTTTAAAAAGGTCTCTCAAGTAAGCTGCCACTGCTGCCACAATGTTTCTGCACAAGAAAACAGGTTCATCATCAAAGGAACATGGAAAAAGGGAGACAGACAAAAAAAGAACATCTATAATATATGGTAGGTAATTCACATGTTATTAATTCTCAAAGCCTCCACATTTTGGGACGTTGGCATGGCAAATACTTTTGTTGTTTCTTATACAATGTTCACATTTGAATGCTATTTAATTAGTTCATGGTGTGTATATTTCAATCACTAACAATCACTTGGTTTTCTTTATTATTCTCAAAAAACTATGTCCAGAATAAGATCAAAATTCGAAAGTCTTAACGGGTAAGAAAAGAACTAATTTAATTGAGATAGGATGCCATCCTCAAATAAGCAATGACAAGAAACATATTTTAAGATCTATCTGATGTGTCTCATGGTTGAATAATTATGATGATATCTGGTTCATAACTAATTTTGATACAGAAATGGGAACACAGTGCCAATTAGTACAATGAAGCAGTGATGGATGGTAAAAATCAGTTTAAATATTAAAACACGACTAAGCTCCTCATTGTGTTCTAAGTTGGTAAATGCTTCTCGTTGTGTACAAGGCATAGGTTGTATTAGAACTTTGTGATAAGTGTCTTTTCATTTTTGGGGTAAAGAATCTAAGTGGGAGATTCAAAAGAGATATAATTGATGCAACATCATGCAAAGTAAAATGTAAATTTTACCAAATAAATAAAAACTATCATTCATAAGACTTCAGCAACTCAAATGGAGTTAGTTATGAATAGAAAAAGGTATCTTAATCAGAGGTCATAAACCGAATGAATGATTTCTCAAGAAGCACCTGTTGTTTCCAAGTTCATAGCCCAGTAGTATGCACTAAAGATTTAGCAAATGCAGAAGAGTTGATAAAACTTTTTCACGGAATCAATGACTAAATTCTTCACCATATTTACATATAGTTGGACTTTCGAATGCCACAAATGACCCCAATTAAGAATCCCAAATTCTTAAAACAAATACATGTCTACCAGCTAAATTATCATAAAATTTGTATGGAGCAGGAAACAGAGCAGTATCTGAGTCAATTAGCAGTTCAAGCATATTCAGTGATCACATTTAGGCATAATTATCACGGCTAGGATGGTCAAAGTAATTCAACACCAGAGACATGTGAAATATGTAAATATGCAAAGTTATCATGAGACAAAAGTAAGGAACTTTCTCCAAGGGAACAAAAAAAGCAAATTCTACTGCTTAATTTGCATGTTTCTCATACAATAAGCACAAAAATTTTGACTAAAAAAGATCCAAGGTATCTAACATACAAGTAACAGCCATCACTTCCCAGATTTAAATTAAAACTTAAGGGAACTCATGCAAGCTTTTCTCGTTGGCAGTTGTAAAAACAAATGAGTAAAAGCAATATATTATTTATATATTATTTACATGCAAATCAATAGATGAACACATCGCATCACCAAGATGACTAGTAAAAGGAATATATGTAAAATACACAACTATTAGTAAACCACACCATGTTTCCTATCGGAGATATATACTTACAATGGAGAGCAGAGAGAATGGCCACCATTCACATAGTAAACAAACAGATATGAATCATAATGCTGGCCATTAATGTAATAAAACTTCTGCAACCGTCTTACGCACGCAAACGACATCTTCTCATAGAAATGTATGGCTGGCACGTTGTAGGAAATGACATGCAAATACACTGCTCTACAATTTGTGATGCTTGAAGCATATTTGATTACCTCGCAAACAAGCGAAGTAGCTGCAAATGCCATAGTGAGATTAGCATAAAACACTATCTGGTGCATAAAAGCAATTAATAAGCTAGACAAGGTATTGACCGATCCCATGGTTTCTATAATTCTCCACCACACCAAGTGTCAAGATATAGACTAGCATTAGATCTTGCCTTGAGGCATTATACCTAAGCAAATCTGAAATCTGCATGACCAACATAGAACAATACAATTGTTACTGTGAGAAACATGTGCTGGAATGAAAATAAACATTAATCTCAGACACCTCGCTTTCTTTTGCTGACATAAGACGTGTTGTGACGAATCCAACTAGTTTATCACGGCCGCCATCCGACCTGCTAACATCAACAGCAGCCCAAGAGACTATTCCATGTCCTTGCACCACACTGAGGAAGAAGTCTCTTTCATACCTGCAAACATTGTGAAAATTTATCCTGATATCCATGACCACAATGACGACTTTAAGTAAACAAAATTTCTTCTGAAGTGCTATTCTGACAAATCAAACACTGAACACAATAACACATTAATGGGATACCTTATAGGAAATAAAGCTACATGGATCTCCTCAAGGACTTCAAGATCAGAAGGTAGTATTGGCCTATATATGATAATTGGTTGATGAGCACCTCGTGGTTCCAACATTAGAAATTTCACTATTATTCACTGGTAGTGAGAGAACATTGAAGAATAGAGTAAAAAGCTCGACTTCATTGATGCCACATCTAACTGATGAGGTTGAATCTTTTTATCTCCCTGCAAGAGTATGAAAATCATCAAATCATTTGAATCTCCTAAGAAAAAGTGGCAAAAAAAAAATCCTCCTAAGAAAAAATAATCATGCTTTTCAGACCCTTAGGCCTTATCTCACAATTTGGTTAAGATATTGGTCATAAATTATAAATAGTGTTTACCAAAAGTATATATCTATCACCCATGAAGATCAACAAACCCATGCATGCTTCTATAAACAACACAAGCTACAAAGCATACCTAGACAACACCTCATACATCTGATGGTATATTTGAAAGTGGCTTAGTTAGTGGCTAAATAAATTTGAATTATAACTTCATTATGAGATGAAAAATGCTCTACCTCATATACAACATCATGTTGGCCAAAACTCACTCCAAAATGAACTTTCCTTCCATAAACACATGTTCATGACTAAATTCTAATAACTTCCTAAGGTGGTTGCATGCAGCTCCACTGAACTTGTCAACTCTAAATTTCAAACAATATTAACAAAATTAATGTCTGATATTCCTTATTTCTCAACATAAATAGATACTATATGTATGCTCATTCGTATAATGAGCAATCTGAATCTAAGTGTCCATATCCCAGTTATTGTTTACACATTAAATCAATAAAAAACACTATACATAGAGGATTAATTTGATTGACCGAGGTGATCCATTAAAGTACACCATTTTACAGAAAATTCCTCTGGTAGGCAAACTCCTACAGTTGAATTAATGAGGACTTGTCTTTTCCCAATGTAGGTGAACTATACCACATCCACATATTCTCTCATATGACCACATCACACGATGCTTGCGTGGTCCCCATGATTAGAACAGAAAGAGAAATAGAGGGAATGAGAAGAGTGGGATTAGAGAGGAGAGTAAGACTAGAAGACAAAGGATGCAATTCTTTTTCATTCAATTTCTGAACTGTTTCATTCAATGAAAAGCTTCATTATTTATAAGAGTTTAGGAGCCTTAATATAATCTATGAATACAATGATTCCCAAGAGTAATCTCTTAGACTCCCTTTATTTGACTTACAGGAAACTTGTATGCTTTTTGAAAATACAAAATGTGACTTCTAGAATCCCTAAATAGATTTTAAAAACTTATTACAGCTGATAAGAAAAAAAAAGTTCACTTAATATAAAAAAGTATAATCCCAAGGTTAACACCTAGAAAGACCAAAAACTCTTCATTTTTCCACAACTCTTAAGAGTTTCTAGACTAACTAATTTATAACTTTTTGTTGATTTCTTTACATGGAATAAACTCTTCTAAAGTCCTTTATATACCTAGATGATTCTCCATCATTCTCTCCCAATGAAAACAAACTCAATCCTACAGAGTGGTCTGCAAGGTACTAATCTAATAAGTCTAGTGCAAAGTCATGTAAGTTCTTCCAAAGTAATCCAAGTGGCATCAAAAGTTGAACGGTCATGCCATTTGATAAGAAAATGTTGAATGACGCTAGTGGCAAACATAACAAGGTGATCATCAAGAATGGCCTCTACATCATCCCTGTATTGTAGGAGAGTTGGTGTTTTGAGAGTATTGGCACCTACAAGAAGACTGTTAGACATAGAAGGAGACTCAAAAGCACCATAATATGGAGTTAAACCCTCCACATTAAAAATTGGACTAATATTTAAGTCAGAAAGCAAATCGAGAATATGTGCATTCGAACCCAATTTTTTGATAATGGGGAAATGACTAATGCCTCAAGCATACAACTTTTTGAATGAGTTTTTGAGAATCTCTTAGGGCAAATGCGAATAAAGACAATCACCAACTTGAAACTCTTGACTTCTATGATGTGCATTAACAGCAAATTTATAACTTCCATTAGTAATTTTACGTCGAATCTCAACATGCAAATCATGAATATGTTGAGTGAAGTGGGTTGGTTCTAAAACATGATAGTCAAATGGAAGGGGTGCAAGGTTAATGGGTGTGCAAGGAATATAGTCAAGTGGGAGGGGCGCAAAGTCAACGAGCGAGCAAGGAGTATCGTCAAGTCAAAGGGGTGCAAGGTCAATGGGTGTGCAAGGTGTATAAGCGATGACAACTTCAAATAGGTTTTTTCTAGTGGAGCAATTGACTGAGTTATTATATGCAAACTCTATCGTGGGTAAGATTAAGACCCAGTTTTTCAGTTTTCTCCCAACTAAATATCTAAGAAGATTTTCCTAGGAACAGCTAACCTTGATTTGATCATCAGTCTAGGGGTGAAAGGCTGAAGTGAACTTCAACATTGAGCCAAATAGTTTCCACAAAATTTTCCAAAAGTAGATTAACAAATTTTACATTCTTATCATACACCATGGTTAAGGGCAAACCGTGTAACTTAACCATTTTTCACAATCTTATTGTACACCATAGTTGAGAGCAAACCGTGTAACTTAACCACTCCTCGAAAGGACAATTTAGCAATATATGAAGCATCATCAATTTTGTTACATGTGAAAAATGGTTCATTTTTTAAAAGCAATCAATAACATATATATGATATCAAAAAATTTATCTACAAAGATTTAACCTCAAGAGTTGGGTCAAGAGTAGTGTAAGGGCTAAGAATTTTTCTAGCGATGATGGGCACACACAACTTGTTATCTAGGTTCTCTACTTCAAAAGGCTTGAGATCTAGTGTGTAGTCCTTAGCAGTTAGGGCTCATGGAAGGGACTTAGAAGTTCTTGATTTGTCCTCTTCCGATGATTTTGCTAGTCACAGGATGATGTTTTTACCTTTGAACTGAAAGGCTTAGGTGTTTTCTCTCTTATAATCGATAACATCGAGATCATATAATCAAGACCGACCCAGAAGAATGTGAGCAATGTTCATTGGTAGAACGTTACAATAAATCTCATCTTAATAATCACCCATTTTTATTGGTACTGGACACCTCTCAATCACGGGTCAAGTGGTTTTGTCAACCTAGGCTACCTTATATGGCATCATATGTGACTCTACCTTAAGGTTTAATTTTTTAACAATAAATTTTAAAACTATGTTCACAGTGTTACCCCCATCTATAATCAACTTGCACATTCTCTCTCCACTCGGATAAAAGTATGGAAGATACTTGTTATCTTCCATTCATTAGAACCACTAGCGATTGAAAAAACGATACTTCCATTCATCTTCCATTCTCTCTCCGCTTCGGATAAAAGTATGGAAGATACTTGTCATCTTCCATTCATTAGAATCACTAGCGGTCGAAAGAATGATATGGACAACATTAACATGGGCATCTTTAATTTCTAGTGCATATTTAGGTTTCGAGTTCAAATACTTGGTGTACTTCCTCCAGTAGATCCTTTGATTCTTGTTTTAGGGTAAGGGTACATTGAGGATATTGAAAGACAATGTGACTTCTATTATGACAGAAGTGACATGGGATTGAAGGCAAATTAGTTTGAAAATCAAGAACCGAACAAGTTGGACAATTCATGATTGGGCCAAGGGTGTTGCTAGTAGTGGGGGGTTTTTTGACTTGATAGAGTCACTTCTCGGAGTAGATTGGGAAATGAATTTATTATCAAAAGGTTAAGAAAATACTCGATGACTTAGAGTTTAAGGTAATTCTCAATCTCATGGGCTCGTCGAGAAGCTTCTTCCATGGTGTTAGAAAAACTAAGGGGGGCTTCTCATTGGATGCCAAACCTTAATCTATCAACAAACTTTCGAACAATGATGATTTGGTCCTTCTTGATTTCACACCTAAGCAAAAGTTCTTCAAATCGAGCCAATATTCAAACATACTAGAAGTTAACTACTTATGGTTTAATAATCATTTAATTAGTTAGTTCTGAAAGTAGGTTGGTAGATATTTTTCCTTAAGATTTTGTTTCATCACTTCCTATTGAGTGATTGGAGGTTCTCTACGACGTTTAAAACTACAATGGGCATGTTGCCAATGCTTCCTAGCAAACCCTAACTGTTTCAATTTTGGAAACCTCACACCTTCAATATCAATCACTCTGTACCACTCAGAGAAGTCCTCCATACTATCTAACCATTCAACAAACACAATTGGGTCAAATTGGCTATCAAAGTCTAACATATCCACTTTGACTCCTCTAGCTCGTTTCCTAAATTGTCAGCAAACCGTTCTTGTTAGCCCATTACTCGGGTTGGGGGATTTTTAGCATGTTCTAGGAATTCATCGTTAAGGTCAACAACTTAGTCATCAAGAATTGTTGGAGCATGGTTGTGAATAGGTGCCCTATAGGTAGACTTAGGATTTGTTCACAGTAAAGCTTAGGAAGTAGGCAAAATTCCTTAATTTAAAGCTATAGATTATGGAGAATCGATCATTTGGTCAGATAATCAATTCAACATTGTATCATGATCTATAAGTTTAGTCCTAAAGGTGTCGTCTACCTACTTTGTTGGCTTTGGGAATCAACAAGATTGGATTTGTTTTCACTTCGCCTAGACAGCCTAATCATGATTCTAATGCTATCGATAAATTGCTTTTTGATAATGATGTTATTAACTGCTGCAATGCAAAAGATAGAGGCATAGTGATTCAAGTTGTTCTCTCACTTTTTTTCACCTTTTTGGATTAGGGGGCAACTTTCAAGGTTTTAAAGTTAGTTAAAAGGGGGAGAGAGAGAGAGAGAGAGAGAGAGAGAGAGAGAGAGAGAGAGCTAGAGGGCGATAAATGAAAAGAAAGGAGAAAATGAGGGGAGAAAAAGAGTTGAAAACCATCCTCTAACAAAATATATAATTTTTTCGACAAAAACTATTAGCAAAAGTTTTCAAAAAATTACCAGGCTTCAAGAGCTAAGTGGTCCACCAATTCCATAGGGACAATGCAAGGATCTGTGAGTAGCCTCACTGTTGATTAAAGCTTTTGCTGCTAGTTGGGACTTGATGGGGTGCAGGGCAGGTTTCTTGATAAGCTCTAATATCAATTGATGTAGAATAGAAAGAGAAGAAGAGAGAAAGAGAAGAGTGAGATTAGAGAGGAGAGTGAGACGAGAAGAGAGAAAATACAATTCATTTTCATTCAAAATCTAAATTGTTTCATCCACTGACAAGCTCCACTGTTTATAAGGGTTTAGGAGCCTTAGTACAAGCAATGAAGACAATGATTCATAAGAGTAACCTTCCTTTGACTTCTAGGGAACTTGTATGCCTTTTGAAAACCCAAAATGTGACTTATAGGATACCTAAATAGCTTAAAACAGCTTATCACAGCTGAGAAGAAAAAGAGAGTGCACTTAATACAAAAGTAGAGTCCCATGGTACCAAAAATTCTTCATTTTTCCACACAACTCTTAGAGTTTCTACATTAATTACTTGATTACTTTTTATTGATTTCTTTACCTAGAAAATCCTCTTCTAAAATCCTTTATAAATCTAGATGGTTCTCCATCACCCCATATGATCAATACTCTGAACAGGAAAATTGAAAAAATGTAATGATACCAAATACGTGGTACCCATATGCCAAACCCATGTACTTACGTAGTGTGTATCGCAAGTGTTATTGTATATGTTAAATATGAGACTTCATAAGCAAGTCAAATATGTTTACGTAGTCGCATATGCATCCCCCATAAGCATGAAGTGGGTCACACACACTGTTATTGTTCCCTCACTATATTATTGATTACTACGGTCTATAACAAATTAATAATACCACATTAATCACTTAGACAAACCTACTATTAGTATTTATTTAATATATTCTTAAATAAGTATGAATATTCATCCACATGTTCCAGATTTTACCATAGTGTGGAACTACCTATTAATTATTTTGCAGTTGACTATTTCTTTGTTTGTAATTAATGATTAGATTATTTAAAGTGTTCTAATATAAGTTCTAGGTGATATCATGATTGTTCGCGTACCACTATCATCTATTGTGGCTGCAACAATTGCCTATCGATACCTAAAACCATAATTATCAAAACCAAACTCTTGATTGACTTGGCGAAGCCTCAAGTCAACGGGTCATTGATTGGACTGGTGGGTCAATTGATTGAACCACATGGCTAATATAAAAATATATAAATAAATAAATATAGAATACAATATAATATTAGAAACAATAAATATCTACAAATGCTAAACTGTTTTTATTTTAGTTTCGATAGCAGAAAATACTGAAAACGTTTTAGAAAAAATATTTATTTCATTGGCTGTTCATTCTCCAACAGAATATTCTTACATGATGCCATAGTATAATTACATAACATACAAATCAATGAGAGAGAGATCTGAAAAATACTAGAATACAGAACCTAATTAAAACATAAAATGGTGGGCAGTTGAAGCTTTTAGCAAACAACAAATCGCATTAAAACTACTAAGAAAGAAGCAGTAGTTCTAACACCAACTAAAACCAGGAGGAAACAAACTTGACCAGCTGACTTAGTGTTAAAAACAAATTTAACGATGGGATGTATCTAAGATCGAAGAAAAAGAATTTGTAATCAACAGATAAATAAACGGACAAAGAAAAAGGAAAAAGAACCACTTTTCTGCATCTTCAGCTAATTCAATGCCAAGGGCTCATCGCGACCTGCAGCTTTCCATAGAGGCGGGAGAGGGCGGAAGTTGGGGCATGAGGAAGCGAGCGATAGAGAGAGGGTGTCGACATACGGAGTGAGGCAGCTAGAGAGGGAGATAGAGCGGCTGAGTGAGAGGTAGAGAGGAGGGCGGCGACGCGGCGGAGAAAGGGGGGAGCCGGGTAGGGCACGGAGACGAGAGGACCATCGATTACCCTGTTCTGGCAATGGAAAAGACTAACGAAGACCGAGGTGTGCCGTGTGCGGTCTGTCAAAAACATGCCGGTTCATAGGTGTCAGCCGTTTCAATTCGGTTTTCTGAAACAAACGAACCATAAAATAAACCGGAGCGGACGGCAGCTTAGACCCCGATTTATCCGGTTTGAATGACGGCTTAAAAAATCGTTATATGTGTTGCTAAATATAACGATCGACACTTAAATAAATTTTGATTATAGAATAATTCTTTTTTTACCTTAGAATTTATATTGAAATTGAGGATAGGATCAATACTATCGAAATTGATAAAAATATTAAGACTCATTAAAAAAAATTGATTGAATGGAAATGAATAAAAAAGACCATGATTCTTCTCAAAAAACAATTAGTCTATTCGTTCCTTTACATGAATATATATATATAGCCGAAGAAGAAAAATGAAAGATTATGGAAGAAGAAATTAAAGAATCTTTATTTAGACCAACAACTAAGATAATAAACAAAAACAAAATTAATGAATTTGGGGGAAGAAAAAGAAAGAAAGAATAAATTGATACCTCTACCCGCTTTAATGTTTGTTGCACGTTCGTTCTTCGTTCCTTTACAAAATATCTAAATTACTCGAAACATTTGAAATAGGAGAGAGCACCTTTCGGAGTAGAAAGAGAAATCTCATAAATTAATAGTTAAAATATACATCAAAAATCGATAGAAAATTCATCTGATTTGACACTTTAAAAAAAAAACCTAATTCTTCTTCAATTACAGGTACACTTGAATTAATATCAATTCAAGGACAAATCTATTCTTAAGTCCTCACATAAATTCAAATTTTTTTTAATCTCCTAAATTTACTGTAGAAAAAGTCAAGAGTACAAAATATTTTCTCAAATCTTAACACATGAAGCATTTATATAAAATATATAAATCTTAATTTTTAAATTTTATTTCTCTTTAAAAGAAGTTTTTCTATAGCAAACTTGCTTTAGAATTTCGAAAATACCTATCAACTCCTGTGTAAATATTTTATTCATTTTTGTGTCTCTTTAAGAGAATATTTTTTTTCAAATTCTTTTCAATAAATCTCTTATTAGACTCTGATATCACTTTATTGGATAAGGAGAGAAGACAAAAAAATAAATAAATCTAAGAGATTAATAATCGAATGATATATTAGAAAGAAAATCGATAAAAAGTCAATGCGATACAACACTTCATATCTATCTATGCAGAAAATCAAATTCTTCATAATGTGAAATAAGTTATTGATACTCTAACACAATTTAAACATAAATTCCCTTATATACTCTCTCACATGACCACGAAGAATTTCTTTCATTTTTTTTCTTGCTATCTTTAGATCCAATAAGAAAAAATCCAGAAGAACTCAAATTATTTCCTTGTATCTTACTCAATAAAACTCAGAAATACATGATATATTTATTAAAAATAATAAAACCTTAATTTTTAAGTTTCATTCCTTCATAAGGAATCCTTCCTTATTAGGATTTCTTATCCTTCTATGACACTTGATTTCATAAATTCAAAAATACTTAATTCTCATCCATTTTACTCAAGAAACTTAACAATATCATATAACTCGTTTAATGAGTTCAAACATTTAAACACCAAATCATTCATTTGAATTTTACCATTTGGTCTTTTATGAAATGGAAAGGTGTGATTTTTCAAAATACCAAATTGATACATTTTATTTGTCATTAGAAACTAAAACCAAAGAATCATGAATCCAACTTAGAAAACCTCTATAAATAAAAGAATTTTGAGCTAAAGAATCCCAAAACACAGAAAAATTATAGCTTAAAACCAACAAGAAAAGGGGATCAAAAAGAAACTTGAAGAAATTCATTCTTTAGATTGATATCAACTATTTCAAGACTCCATACAAAGCATCCATAAGCACGTTCTTGATATTAAGAGAATTAAATTTAATTTAAAAAAAAATTAAAATCTGTCTCTTGAACATAGGGGTAAAAACAATTGTAGCCTTTAAAAATTTAAGAAATAAGAAAGGTTATACAAAGTTAAAGATGCTCGTGAAGTCGGAGGTTATAAAACTAATGAACTAATAGTTAATTTAATAGATTGTACATAATAAAAGTATATAAATATTGCATTCAAATTTGAGTCTCTCATCTATAAATAGATATGATTTGTTAAAAAGTTAAGAGACTTATCTACGAGAAGAAATAAAATTTTATTTGCCTCTTGCATAAAAGATCACTCAAATTTTCCTCAGAGATGAGAGATGATAAAAATAAATTATAAAGATAAATTATGAGGAGGTGATAGAAAAAGGTTATGAGGAGACTTAAGATGATATCATTTGTATGACGAACCAAAGAGACTCATTAAAGGATTTAAAGAAAATGGACAAGAATATACTCTTCCTCATCAATCAAGGGCTAACTACACGAAGGGGACTTTAAGAAGGCTGGAATCGTCAACACGCTTGAGAGATTCTTTAAATCTTTCTAAGGAGTAGAGAAGATAAGAACAATTTCAATCACTTACAGTTAAATTTGAAACTTTACAAATAAATGAGTGAAACTTTACAAATAAACGAGTCCAAGACTATCTGAAATTACTTTTATAAGAGTTTTCACCATTATCAATTAACTAAGAAGAAACAGTAAGAATCTAGCAAATGTTATTAGGATCAGGAGTAGGCACTGACAGGGGGGTGAATTAGTGCAGCGATAAAAACTACGTCGGTTTGAAAAACTTCGTACGATAAAAATCGTTTTCGAAAATAAATCGATTTCAAAAACTTAACTTGAAAGCGTACGTAATGAATTGAAGACAGTAAGCACTTAAGGTTTGCAGTAAGGTAATAGCAAGAATAAAATACAAACTAGAGAATACAGTAGTTTTAGAGTGATTTGGTCAACGTGACCTACATCCACTTTCGGCTTTCTCCTCCGACGAGGTCACCGGCGTCCACTAGAGGCCTTCCTTCAATAGGCAAAGGCCAATCACCTTTTACATCCCTCTTCTCCTTTTATCGGATTTAGGAGACAACCCTTACAAGCTCTCACTTACTCCTCTCTCAAACTAGTCTAACACTTAGAAGAGGGAGAGGAGATCACACAGGATTTTAGTAGCATTTCTTTCTTTTTAAACTCTCTGTGCTTGTGTGCTTTAACCAGGGATGAGAGAGGTATTTATAGGTTTCAAGTTGATTCAAACTTGGAGCATAAAACTTTCCCATCCTGGGTTCCCTAGGCACGGGCGATACCACCGCCCAAGTCTGGCGGTACCATCGCTTGGGGGGCAGTGCTGGGTGGTACCACTGCCCAGACTGGCGGTACCACCGCCTAGCACCCTGACAAGGGTGGTATAACCACCAAGACTGGTGGTACCATCGTTTGACATAATCTTGAAGACTGTGCCACGATGGTGAGACTTCTTGGGGCATTGTTTGGGCCTCTTATTGGGCCTAACACAGTTCTTACATGGGCCTAACTTGCCCCTAATTGGGTTGGCCCAAATCCAAGCATAATTACGTGCTAACTACGAAATCCTAAGACATTTGTTAAGCTAAACAAGTCCCTATGTCTATTCTTCTAGCGATCTTCCAGTGAACTTCCGACGATCTCTCGGCAATGTTTCTGTGGACTCCTGATAAGCTCCTAGACTTCACGACGATCTTCTTAGTGAGTTCCAACAAGCTTCTCTGGCAAGCTCCAAGACTTCTCAGTTGGTTCCGACAGAACTTCCGACGAACGTCCGGATTTCCGACGAACTCTCGAACTCCCAACGAAATCGCATCCTTGACTCCGAGACTTCATTTTGCTTCATGCCTTGCTATCGTAGTTAATCCTACACATGTAAAACAAACTTCGATTTAGACAATTAATACTAAGCATTAATCAAGTTGTCCGGCTTGTCATTGGTCTCTCGACGCTTTGTCCGATTCTTTAGCGCATCGTCCTCTCTTGCGGCCTATTGCCCACTCAGCTTGTTGACTCCGCAACTCCGATATCCTTAGTGTAATATCCGCTCTTCTTGGCCTGATGCCCGAATCCACGGCCCGAAGCCTTCTGTCGATACGTTGACCGACCCACCAGCCCGATGTCCAATCTTCTGACATGTTCCTCCGGCCCAACATGATTTTTTCTGCTTTAATTGTTTTATCTTGATCGAAACATTCTGCGTCACTCCAAATGCAGATTAAAACATAAACACATATCGATTGGTTTCATTATCAAAATCCAAGATTCAACAATCTCTCCTTTTTTTATGATGACAACCAATTGATGACGGAGTTAACCAAACTCCCGGAGTTTAAACAAACTCTCCCTATTAATATGCCATATTGATAGAAATTCTTAGATTAAAAAATTTAAGTAACATGTCATGATCAAATCATGCATGACATCAACATGCTTCTCCCCCTTTGTCATCAACAAAAAGGAGAAGTTCCACTTTCTAGGTGTTTGACATAACAGTTTCAAATCGTTGTATAATAAATCTTCAAGTTCTACCATCATGCAATTTTGCTATCATCATGGATATGCAAGATAGTAAGATAGCGATTTCTACAACATACAAGCTAGCAAATTTTACAACATTTTAGAACATGCGAGCTAGCAGTTTTGAGATGTTCAAGAAAGCAACACTTACTTCTTGAAAAATACAAGTTGCAAGCTAGCAATTTTTTCCTTCCTTTGCAATGTTTGAGCTAGCAATTTTGCTTTCTAGCACGTTTTGCTCCCCCTTTGTCATTGTCAAAAAGAAAGGAAGACCCTTTACATCAATTTTCAAATTATAACAAAGGTAAATAGTATAAATGAAAATTTAAGTTATGAATTTCAAAATAATTATTTTATCATGAATATTTCATCATTGCATGCATTATTATCATAAGTTAAAGTATTGCATGCATAACACCAAATCATTATGTATATAAAACATAAAATCATCATTGGATTCCAAATCATCATTCTATAGTATTATTTCATAAAATGATAATTATTGATTTTCATATTATTTCAAAAATCATAGTGTTGCATGCATTTTTATCTAAGGGAAAAATCATAGTGTTGCATGCATCATTTCAAAATATTTCAAGTCATACAAGTCATAAATACAAAGAAATAATGTCACGAAGGATAAGACCAATTAAATACTAAAAGACATGATTTATATAGTAAATCTCTTCTTTAAATAGAATATAAAAAAATTATAGGTGTACAAAGAAGAGATCTTGATTAAAAAAAAAAATCATGTAATTCCAAAAAATCAAGATCATGATTTTAATAGAACTCATTCAAATTTAAATCATCAAAACATCAACATCTTTTCAAGAAAACTTAATGAAGATAACGTAAATAAATTCTCATGAGAACTTGATTCATGCATAATGTCTAAATTTTTTATTAATGTCATAAGACATGATTTATTTCAATAAATCTCTTTTTATAAGTGGATAAAAGAAACATATGAGGTCTTTGATTCGTGCATCAGAAATCTCAAGTTATAAATTTTAAAAAATCAAGATAAAACTTATTTAAATTTAGATCATCAAATCAAGTTCATTTTCAAGAGATTCACAAAAGTGATACAAATAGATTCACTAATCTCCTTTTTGGAAAAATCGATAAAGTTAGAAAAATAAATTTTTCAAGGAGAAACCTTTCCTCTTTTTAGTTGTCTTAATTCATATGATTTTATTTCATTTATGCCAAATAAAAATATGTATCATTTTTAAAACTGAAGGTGTAAGATTTATTATGATAAAGAACAAATAATCCGTAAATCACAAGATTCATCATTTCATCATGAATAACTTCAAAGCAAAATTTCATCATGAATAACTTAAAACCAAAAAAACAACATTTCATCATGAATAACTTCAAAGGCTCATGCATAGAATAAAATCGTCAAGTATGATTTCATTAAACATAAATCATCTTCAATCAAAATCATGAAATCATCAAGATACACAATAATGCTTCTTAAACTAATCTTGTTAGGTGTACAAGCATTAGATTTATATCTATCATTTTATTGCATTATTACATCATTAAAACATCAAGCATGATTTCATAAGGCATTTTTAATCAAAATCATTTTATTTATCATAAACATATAATTTTCATGATTATTTTTAAAATTCCTGATTTTTTGTAATTTCATTATTAAACATGTAATTTTCAAGAAAAATAATTGTTCTAAACAAAAAAATAAATAAATGCATCATGAAAAGCATCAAGTAATTTTGAAATAAATTAGGGGGATTTCGATTATCTCATCGTTTAAAGCCGTTAAGGCGTAGTTTGCCTCCTCACCTTTATTGATTTTCTCATCGTCTTTGGAGGAGTTCGATTCGTCTTTTGACAACTTCTTCTTGTGTTCATAGCAAGTAGTTCTATTCTTTTTTTCTTTAATTTTTGTTTCATTAACTTTTTAAATTTCTTAGTGAGTTCATGTTCATGTTCACCATCACTTAGAGCTTATGCTCGAGTGGTCTTCAAATGTTCTCAGTTCGAAATCCTTTCTGTTCTTTGGAATGTGGTTCTCAAGTTCTTTACGTACATTGCATGTCATTTCATAGGTCATTAAAAACCATAATAGTTTTTTAATTGGAAATGTATTCAAATTTTTTGATTCTTGAATTGCCATTACTTTTCAATCCCAACTTTTATTAAGAGAACGCAAAATCTTGTTTACATGTTCAAAATATGAAAAACATTTGCTAAGAGCTTTTAAACCATTGACAACATCCGTAAAACGGGTGTACATGTCAATAATGGTTTCTCTCGGCTTCATTCGAAAAAGCTCGAAATCATGTATTAAAAAATTAATTTTTGAATCTTTAACTTTGCTAGTTCCTTCATGTGTGATTTCAAGAGTGCGCCAAATATCGAAAGCTATTTCGCAAGTAGAAACACGATTAAACTCATTTCTATCTAGGGCGCAAAACAAGGCATTCATAGCCTTTGCATTTAGAAAAAATATCTTCTTCTCCAAATCATTCCAATGGTTCATTGGAAGAGAAGACATTTAAAAACTATTTTCGACCATATTCAATAAATTTAAATCAATCTAAAGCAAAAAACTCTCATTCGAGTTTTTCAATAAGTGTAGTCCGTCCCATTAAAAAGGGAGGACGAATGAGAGAGTGACTCTCTTGAAAGCTGAAATGAGTCATTTCTCTTGGGTGTTAATCCAAATGAGAAATCACGAGGCTCTGATACCAATTATTAGAATCAGGGGTCGGCACTAAGAGGGGGGTGAATTAGTGCAACGGTAAAAACTATGTTGGTTTGGAAAACTTCGTACGATAAAAACTGTTTTCGATGAAAAATCAATTTCAGAAACTTAACTTGAAAGCGTACGTAATGAAATGAAGGCAGTAAGCATTTAAAGAGGTTTGCAGTAAGGTAATAGCAAGAATAAAATGCAAATCAGAGAACACAACAGTTTTAGAGTGGTTCGGTCAACGTGACTTACATCCACTTTCGGCTTCCTCCTCTGATGAGGTCACCGACTTCCACTAGAGGCCTTCCTTCAATATGCGAAGGCCAATCACCTTTTACACCCCTTTTCTTCTTTTACCGGGTTTAGGAGACAACCCTTACAAGCACTCATATACTCCTCTCTCAAACTAGTTTAACACTTAGAAGAGGGAGAGAAGATCACACAAGATTTTAGCAGCGTTTCTTTCTTTTTAAACTCTTTGTGCTTGTGTGCTTTAACTAGGAATAAGAGAGGTATTTATAGGCTTCAAGTTGATTCAAACTTGCAGCCTAAAACTTTCCCATCCCGGGTTCCCCGGGCACGGGCGGTACCACTGCCCAATGTCAGTCTGACTAACACTGCCCTAGGCGGTACCACCACTTTGACACGGACTTAGCTGGTTTTGCCTAAGTCGTGCGGCACCCTTGCGTGTCCGTCTGCAAAGGTCAGCCTCCCCGAAGCCTCCCATTGTCCCTTAGGACCATCAAAAGAGAGAACGGGTTAGAGAGAACGCCTCAAACGGGATCCACAAGCAAACATGTCCGAAAAACACTTCATAGACAATGCAAATTACAAACAGACTTTACAAGCTCTGAACAGTGGCACAACAAAGGGTAAAATGGTCCATTACAGACCGAAAAGCTCTCGCACGTGTCCACATGACACAACCTTTATTTACAAGCCTAAAGAGGCCACCACCCAACTAAAATGGGACTTATAAGCCTTCGGCCGCCCCTTTACATTCTGTACAGGGCATGAACATGCCAAAAGACACGGACACACATAAGCATTACATCCAACATCTTGTTGAGAAGTTTGTCCGTGACATTCTCCCCCACTTATCCCTTCGACGTCCTCGTCGAAGCCTTTGTGAACACTGCAACTCTTCACCTTTGCTGAGTCTTCAATCTTCCGCTCCAGCTGCAATGCGCCTCCTGGCTCCCAGCTGCTCTCCGCTGTTGTTTTTGAGTAGTCGAACTTTGATTCGCCATGCTGCTTCAACTCACCAATGACTCTGACTGTGGTGTGGGGTTGGCTGAGTTGTGTTGATCCTTGTTGATTCCTGCAGATCTCCCAGATGAAGGAAAAGACCATCTTTACTGCGCCAGTCTCTCAAAATTCCCACATGCTGCTTGAACTAGGTGGATGCTTGTTGGAGCTTTAACGAGCATCGCCTCGCAAACTTCTGAAGTTTTTGGGTCCTTCCTCCACAAAATCTGCTCATTGACTCTTCTTTCAGTTAGTTGTCACATCCAAGTAGGTTCGCATCACTTCCGCTTTCGATTGGCATTTCGTTGGGAAATGAAGCGGACAATCTACTCTCAGTAGCACTGATCACCGTTGGTGAGGATTTGACAACTATTGTCTTCCATTATCTTCGAAGGGTCTTTGAACTTGTGCAGAGCTCCTCTGCTGGATAGATAAGAGAATTGGGGTACTCGGTTTCGCCCATTCTCTTAAGAGTTGAGAAGGCAAAGGTTACTTGACTTCGCCCGCCTCCTCGAGGTTGTACTTCATGCATCGAGCTGGTTACTGGTCTTCGCCTGCTCTTTGCTCACACTTCTGAAGCACTTGAAGTGTTTGCACTCCTTGCGTTGAGTTAATTACTGTGATTCACCTTCTCAAAGCCATTGAACTTCTGGAATGCAGGAAGTTTCCACCCCAACTTGGAGTAATTCTCTAATAGATGAGGTCACCTCTGGGATTGTACCGTCTTCTCCATCAACCCTGCCGCCTACTCCACTGAGTAGCAAAGGTACAGCACCGCGTACTGCTTGCTTCGTTCCTTGGTCGTGCACTCTTGCATGACCCGAAGTCCTTCACTTACGGCTATCTTGATGAGAAACTTGTTGACACCGGTCTTACGAAGTTTCTTGGCCTCTGCCCTTCAGCCTTGTCTCGGTACTTGGAGATTGCCTCTGCATACTCCACCTCCTCGGCCCCTTTCACGACCAAACGCTCTCCCTCCGTGAGAGCAAGGGATCAATGACTTTGACGGAAGTCCCGCCTCTGCGGTACCATGGCGCTGCCATGCCCATGGCCCTACTATCCGTCGCCTCGCATCTGAATCCCTTTTCTTCACGATCAGTAGAGATGTCTCCGTGGCACTCCTCTGAGTCCACCTCCATTCTAACTGATTGCTTGACTTTGGGTAGCTAAGTCCCTCTGGACTCATCGTCGCTTCCTCGCCCCTTTCGACCCCCTGCTCCAACACCTCCGTGTTCTCTAAGCAGTCTGTTTGGTCGATGGAAAGACAGACTGCAACTCCCATGCATGGCCTCTGCCATCGCATTGTAGGGTTTGCACCGATTCTGTTCTCCATAGCTTCCTTGGTAGCAACGTTCGCTTACTCGGCCTTGTCCTCTGACTTGCCGGGCTCCCTTAAGCGAATATGAGCTCTGGAGCAGTCCAACTCTCCAGCTGCTTCGATCATACCTCTGCATGATCAAGTCCCTCCCATGGGACTCCCTGGTACTTGCATACGAACTTTTCCCTTGGTGGAACCCAGCCCCCATATGCTGATGACCAAGGTTTTTCATCCGATGCAAAATTCGGTGCACGCCCGGAAGACCCGCCTCTGCGGTACCATGGCCTTCACTCCTTGAATCCATAGCCCTTCTTGCCGTCGTGTTATTCACCAAAGCGGAGCTCCCAGTAGCTCCCGATCATACCTCCATATGATCTCATCCCTCACGGGACACACTGTCGTGTGTATCGCATTGCCACGAATTGTTCCACCACGATCCGCTGCACCATGTCGCCTCCTGGTGACATCTCCATTGCATTCTGATCCTTGGGGAATAAACTCGAATTGTGAACCCTCCATGTGTGGCCTCTGCCAATACATCGCAGGGTCTCATCCACCTTCGATTTTGTTCGCTCCTTTGGCAATCGACCTTCATCCACCCACTCTTGGGCCACACCTAGATGAAGCACCGCTCTAGGACAGTCCGTCGCCTAGTAGCTCCCGAAGTCCACCGACTTCACTGTAATTTGTGCACCATTGTCTGGATCCTGGGCCTCTGCCCCTACCAGCACAATCTCCGCTGCGCACCGCTTCCTTCATAGCAACTCGAATGGCAACACTGTGGCATATTCTTCAAGAGTACCCGCCTCTGCGTCCTCTTGCCCCGTGCTAAGGCCTTCTGAACCCAACTTCGCCTCCGCAAATTGAGTCGCCTTAGTTCCTCCCTCAAATGCTCCTCCGAGATAAGGTGCATGTGCCCCGAAGCTCCCTTCGTCTTTGGCACCATGCAAGATGAGTCCACTCCGTCAGAATGAAGGACCCATGGAACAACATGATCCTGCTCTTGCCTCTGCAAGAGTTCATGTCCTTGACCTCTGTCTAAGGAAAGCACTGTGCCTCTGCTCCATGTTCCAACTTCTCTGCTGGCTCCCTTCATGCGGCTTGGGTACTTCGCCAAGTTACACCCAAGTTGCTCCGCTCCTCGTTTTCGCATTGAGTCGATGGTGGCCCTCGTGCCCACCATTCCACGGGTCAGCCCTCCCTTGAGTCCGATCTCATATCGACTCCAAGTGTGCCTTCATTTGTGTTGCACCCCCACTTGATCTCGCAATGCATCCACCAATGCATTCTCTCGAGCGAGATCATGCGGCAACTCCTCGCTGCTTGCTCGGTCCATTGAGCTTCGTGGAGTTGTTGTTTGTGAGGTACTCTTCCTCAACATGTGAAGTCCGTCTCACATGATTCTCCCTCTGGAGTGCTGAGACTTATCCCGTTGGAGCAACATCTCTCTTCGTTTCGGAGACCACCATCCCCTTGGACTACTCCGATCTGCTAAACAAACTGTGCATTGTTCTGCCTCCTGCAAACGCACTTGCTAGATTGCGACTCCCCGTCAATACAGCCCCCACTGCACCCCTCAAGGTCTAGCAACATGCTGAACTCATTGCACACTTCAGCCGCCTACGGACGTATCCTTCACATGCCGAAGAGAAAGTTTCAATGCTCCATGGTGCCGAGTCTCGGCCGCCTTGGGATGGCCACGAACATTCCGTCGTCCGCATACAAGCCCATGCATGAGTACCAAAATCTTCGAGTTAGCAATTCCCCTCACCTCTGTGAGCTTTGCATAACTCTTTTGGTCGTTGAGCAACTCTTTCCACCTTGCATGGTCTCATTCTTGCCAAGCGCCTCGCTTGCCTAGAGCACCATCAAGTATAGTTGTCAACGTTGAGCCGTAGCTCAAACTCAGCCATCCCAACCTTTATGCGCTCCAAATTCTTCCAAGCTTGCCTGTTCTCGTGGTGCCTCTTGCGCGAAGGGTTGGCCATTCCTCTGAATGCCAATCTCGGATGCCCGCTCCTCTGAGCGACTCCTTTCCCTACATCTCCATGCCCGTTTTCCCTCAAACGGTCGCGCGTGTGCTGACTGCCCTCAACGCAGCCCCGCTAGGTCCCCCACGTTTGCATGTCAAGTGTTTCTATGAGTGCTTGTCCCGCTCTGATACCATATGACACGGACTTAGCTGGTTTTGCCTAAGTCGTGCGGCACCCTTGCGTGTCCGTCCGCAAAGGTCAGCCTCCCCGAAGCCTCCCATTGTCCCTTAGGACCATCAAAAGAGAGAACGGGTTAGAGAGAACGCCTCAAACGGGATCCACAAGCAAACATGTCCGAAAAACACTTCATAGACAATGCAAATTACAAACAGACTTTACAAGCTCTGAACAGTGGCACAACAAAGGGTAAAATGGTCCATTACAGACCGAAAAGCTCTCGCACGTGTCCACATGACACAACCTTTATTTACAAGCCTAAAGAGGCCACCACCCAACTAAAATGGGACTTATAAGCCTTCGGCCGCCCCTTTACATTCTGTACAGGGCATGAACATGCCAAAAGACACGGACACACATAAGCATTACATCCAACATCTTGTTGAGAAGTTTGTCCGTGACAACTTGGGGGGCAATGCTGGGAGGTACCACCACCCAGACTGGTGATATAACCACTTGGTACCCTGCCAGGGGTGGTACAACCGCCCAGATTGGTGGTACCACCGCTTGACATAATCTCGAAGACTATGTCATGACGGTGAGACTTCTTAGGGTACTGTTTGGGCCTCTTATTGGGCTCAACATAGTTCTTACATAGGCCTAGCTGGCCCCTAATTGAGTTGGCCTAAATCCAAGCCCAATTACGTGTTAACTACGAAATCCTAAGACATTTGCTAAGCTAAATAAGTCCCTATGTCTATTCTTCTGGCGAGCTTCCGGTAATCTTCCGGCGAACTTCCGACGATCTCTCAGTAATTTTCCGACAGACTCCTGACAAGCTCGTGGACTTCATGACGATCTTCTTGATGAGTTCCGATAAGCTTCTCTAGCAAGCTCCGAGACTTCTCGGTTGGTTCCGACATAACTTCCGACGAACGTCCGGACTTCCGACGAACTCTCGAATTCCCAACGAAATCGCGTCATTGACTCCGGGACTTCATTTTGCTTCATGCCTTGCTATCGTAGTTAATCCTGCACATGTAAAACATACTTCGATCTAGACAATTAATACTAAGCATTAATCAAGTTGTCCGGCATGTCATTGGTCCCTCGACGCATCATCCTCTCTTGCGGCCTATTGCCCAATCGGCCAGTTGACTCCGCAACTCCAATATCCTTGGTGCAGTATCCGCTCTTCTTAGCCCGATGCCCGAATCCATAGCCCGAAGCCTTCTGTCGATACATCGACCGATTTATCGTCCCGACATCCAATCTTCTGACATGTTCCTCCGGCCCAACATGATTTTTCCTGCTTTAATTGTCTCATCCTGATTGAAGCATCCTGCATCACTCAAAATGCAGATTAAAATATAAACACATATCGATTGATTTCATCATCAAAATCTAAGATTCAACATATGTATGTGTGATCAAAAAAGTACTTTGATCACTATATAAGAAGTTCAACTTTATTACAATCTTTATCCAATAATCAAATGATTTAAGACTAAATAACTATTGATAGACTAATGGGTTCTTAGTAAGCACATAAGTATTTGATCAATAAGAAGAAACCAGATGCGGTGAAACTAGTCCTTCAAACAAATATAAGTTTAAAAGAAATAAATAAATGCTCAAGTGATTATGGTCATGATAGAGGATATAGCCAAAGAGGAAGAGGAAGAACTAATAAGAAAGATTCAAATCTAAGACAAGAATAAGAAAGAGAAGATACAAGAGGCTAAAGATATAATAATTTAAAACGGTTTTTCATCGAAAGTATTTTTATTATACGAACATCGTTTTAAATCGTCGAAAGTTTTTCGCTGCACTAATTCACCTCCCCCTCTTCTTAGTACTCTTGATCCTAACAGGAGAAAGAGAAAGAAATAATAAGAAAGATTCAAATCTAAGACAAGAATAAAAAAGAGAAGATACAAGAGGCCAAAGATATAATCATTTAAAAATTCAATACTATTATTGTGAAAAATATGATTATTATGCTTCTGAATACTATTGCAATAATAATAATCAAGTTGAGAAAAATACTAATTATGTTGAAGAAAAAGATTTATTTTTGTTTCTAGCACATAAAGAAGAACATATCCTCATGCACAACAATGAAACTTGGATAATAGAGCTAGCAATTATATATGTGGTTACAGAAATATATTCATAGAGTTGGATGAAATTGTGAAAAGGATAAGTTTACTTTGAAGACTCCTTAAAAGTCCCAATGAGAGGCAAATATAATATTTTGATAAGCCTCAGAATAGAAGTCATCAATTTTTTTTAAATATTTATTATATACTGAATATAAGAAATAATATTCTTAATCTTAACATATTAAACATTGGTCTAACAATGCTATACCAAACTCTCTTATTAAAAGTTGAGAATTTGAGACCCAGTAGATAAATTTTTGAAGGTATCAATTAGTCAAGCTGGTATAGACTTTAATAGTATATCGTAAGACCCTAGACTCGAATCCTACCTTAGTCATTTACCCTTTACATTGAAAAATTTCTTAATCTTGGATAATTTTAAAAAATATTTGTGATATTTATATAAAAGACAAGAAACTCTTTCTTGGAAGGAACATAAATTGCTTATTACTCAAATGAAGATAATAGATTATTTATATTAATTATTAACTATGATATGATATGATATAAAATTTAAAGACTCATGTGAAGACTCATCATGGCTATGCCACTCGAGGCTTGAGGCTTGAAGATATCTCAATATACTATGAATCAGAAAGTTGGTGAGTGGTTTTCTTTATATAACACTTAAGTCAAATATGTGAATAATGTATTTTTGCTAAACAACCAAGAAGAGTCTTTTCATATGAGGCAAATTTTAGAGCAAAAATATCACTTTAACTTATTTATACCGATACTCACGGTTACTCTAACATTTTTAGTAAGCATCATTATTTTCTAACTTTTATTAATGATTATTAAAAAACTTGAGTTTATCTTTTGGGAAAAAAAAGAAGTTTTTAACATGTTCAAGAAGTTCAAAAGTTCAATGGAGAATGAAAGTAGTTTTATATTAAAACCAACTACTTCAATCAAGGTGGTGAATTCACCTCTAAAGCATTTGAAGACTTTGGTGATGAATAAGAAGTTCAACATCAACTAATATTATTGTATTCTCTCCAACAAAATGGTGTAGTAAAAAGAAAAAGAATCAAACAATTCTGAACATGATGAGAAGCATGGTATAGATTAAAAATATACCTTAAGAATTTTAGATTAAAGTGGTGGCTTATATCGTCTACATCTTAAATTAATACCCTACATCAAGCTTGAAGAACAAGACTCGATGAGAGACATTGACCAAAAGAAAATTAAGTGTCTCACACTTCAAGATCTTTGGATACATTAGTTATGTACATGTACCTAATCAAAGAAGAACTAAGTTGGAAGACAAGAAGTCCAAACTTAGCTTTATTGGTTATGCTATAAATTATTTGATCATAATAATTCAAAGGTTGTTATAAGTAGAGATGTATAGTTTAATGAAAAAGATATATAAAATTAGGAGAACAATGAAGATGTACAAAACTAAGTTTAAAATTATTTCACCACCATCATGTATCGCCAAAATCTTTTTTTTTCTACATAATAAGATAGTCTAGCACCTCAAAAGATAAGAAGTATAAAAAATTTACATGAAGTAACAAATGAATTATATCTTGTTTATCTCCTTGTAAATAATGAACCAATTTAATATAAAAATATCATGAAAAATAAAAAGTGTAATGATATTATGGATGAAGAGATTAATTTTATTGAGAGAAACAAAATTTGGGAGTTAGCATCGTTACCTCAACTACAAGATGTTATTGGTGTAAAGTGGGTTTACAAAATCAAGAAAAATACATAAGGCTACGTCGAGAAGTACAAAGTTAGATCGGTAACAAAAAGTTACAAGCAAAAATCTAACGATGACTACAATGAGATATTATTTGAATGAAAATTATTAGATTGATTATATTCATTGTCACACAAGATAATTAGTCAATCTATCAAATGGATATTAAATCTATATTTTTGAATGAATTTTTTGAAAAAATGTATATAGAATAATCATTGGGTTACATTAAAATGTGACATGAAGAAAAAAATTTTAAGCTAGAGAGAGTTTTGTATAGCTTAAAGGAAGCACCTGGGAGCGTGACATACAAGAATTGATTTCTACTTTAAGCAAAATGGTTATAACTAATGTCCTTATGAAAATGCCTTTTGTAAAAGGATAAACAAAAATGAAGATATCTTATTTATTTGTATATGGATGATCTTGTCTTTATATAGGAAGCAACTCACTTAGTTTAAAGAATTTAAGCAAAGATGATTCAAAAAATTTAAAATGATCGATATTGGACTTATGTCTTATTTTCTTGGCATCATACTGAAATAAAATAAGGAAGATATATTCATTTCATAAGAAGGACATACAAATAATATTGGAAACTAGTTGGCACTGAATATGACATCAAAATTTTAAGACAAAATGATGTTGATATAATTGATCTAACCTACTTCAAAAGCTTAGTAAGAAAATTGAGATAGCTAACTTGCATTAGATCATATATTTTATATAAAAATAGATTAGTAAGCCAGTTTATGAAAGAATCAAAATCAACATATACATGAAGGTCACTAGAAAAATTTTACTTTACATCAAAGATAACATAACTCATGGTCTATTATATTTATATTCTAATGATTTTCAACTTATTGTTTATTCCAATAGTGATTGGGGTGAAGTTCTAAAAGATCAAAAGAGTATAATTGACTTTTGTTTTTTAATGAGAGATATCGCTTTGACTTTATATTTATAAAAGTGATCTATTGACGTGTGAAAGGGAATTTATAGTAGTATCATCATGTGTATCATTCTATATGACTAAGGAAGCTCTTGAATAAAGCCAATCATATACGATATCAAGCTACAAAGATAAATATTGATAACAAGTTAACAATTGTCTAAGAACTCCATCATCCATTGAAGGTTGCAAATATATTGATGTTCACTTTCATTTTATTCGATATCAAATCAATGAGACGAAGATTTCATTGGACTACATAAAACCTAGTTATCAAATCATGAATATTTTCACAAAGCATCTTAATTCGAAGATATTTTTCAAAATAAATGTATCACTTGAAATATATGATAGAAATATATTAAATTTAAGAGAGTGTTAAACAAAAAATTAATTAAAATAGATGATTGAATCCTCTCTCGTGAACACTTAGTAAAAACAATTGTAAGATCTAAAATTTGGAGAGATAAGAGAGGTTACATTATGTTAAATATGCTTTAAAATTTGAAGAGATAAGAGGGGTTTTTATATATGCTCAAGAAGAATGAGGACTTGAAAATAATAAATCAATAGATAAGTTTTACATAATAAAAATATATGAATAGAATCTTAAAATTTGAGTCTTGTAATTTTGATCCATGAAACTATATGTAGATTAGATTTCTCATGATAAAATAGAGGAAAAAAGTAATTACAAAAAATGATAGAGACTTATCTATAAGAAAAAAATAAATTGTTTTTTTTTTGTCTCTTACATCGAAATCCCTTCATCTCCGCAATTAAATTATTGCCTTCACGGCAATTATTGTGCTTGCTTGTCGCCATAGGTTGCGTCACTGAGCCTAAAGGGATGGTGAGAGAATGAAGTTGAGGTTCTGGTTAAGAAATGGGATCAACCCTGTCGAAAGGGGGAGAGGGAGACGTTAGCGTATGGGTTCCACTGCAGAGGGAAAACGAATGAGAGAGAGAGAGAGCGAGAGAGAGAGTAGAGAAGTGACCAGTGGTGGAGTTCGGGACTGGGAAGTGAACGAGAGAGAGAGAGTAGAGAAGTGACGAGTGGAGGAGTTCGGGACTGGGAAGTGAACGAGAGAGAGAGAGTAGAGAAGTGACGAGTGGAGGAGTTCGGGACTGGGAAGTGAACGAGAGAGAGAGAGCGAGAGAGTAGAGAAGTGACGAGTGCAGGAGTTCGGGACTGGGAAGTGAACGAGAGAGAGAGAGTAGAGAAGTGACGAGTGGAGGAGTTCGGGACTGGGAAGTGAACGAGAGAGAGAGAGCGAGAGAGTAGAGAAGTGACGAGTGCAGGAGTTCGGGACTGGGAAGTGAACGAGAGAGAGAGAGTAGAGAAGTGACGAGTGGAGGAGTTCGGGACTGGGAAGTGAACGAGAGAGAGAGAGCGAGAGAGTAGAGAAGTGACGAGTGCAGGAGTTCGGGACTGGGAAGTGAACGAGAGAGAGAGAGTAGAGAAGTGACGAGTGGAGGAGTTCGGGACTGGGAAGTGAACGAGAGAGAGAGAGCGAGAGAGTAGAGAAGTGACGAGTGCAGGAGTTCGGGACTGGGAAGTGAACGAGAGAGAGAGAGTAGAGAAGTGACGAGTGGAGGAGTTCGGGACTGGGAAGTGAACGAGAGAGAGAGAGCGAGAGAGTAGAGAAGTGACGAGTGCAGGAGTTCGGGACTGGGAAGTGAACGAGAGAGAGAGAGTAGAGAAGTGACGAGTGGAGGAGTTCGGGACTGGGAAGTGAACGAGAGAGAGAGAGCGAGAGAGTAGAGAAGTGACGAGTGCAGGAGTTCGGGACTGGGAAGTGAACGAGAGAGAGAGAGTAGAGAAGTGACGAGTGGAGGAGTTCGGGACTGGGAAGTGAACGAGAGAGAGAGAGCGAGAGAGTAGAGAAGTGACGAGTGCAGGAGTTCGGGACTGGGAAGTGAACGAGAGAGAGAGAGTAGAGAAGTGACGAGTGGAGGAGTTCGGGACTGGGAAGTGAACGAGAGAGAGAGAGCGAGAGAGTAGAGAAGTGACGAGTGCAGGAGTTCGGGACTGGGAAGTGAACGAGAGAGAGAGAGTAGAGAAGTGACGAGTGGAGGAGTTCGGGACTGGGAAGTGAACGAGAGAGAGAGAGCGAGAGAGTAGAGAAGTGACGAGTGCAGGAGTTCGGGACTGGGAAGTGAACGAGAGAGAGAGAGTAGAGAAGTGACGAGTGGAGGAGTTCGGGACTGGGAAGTGAACGAGAGAGAGAGAGCGAGAGAGTAGAGAAGTGACGAGTGCAGGAGTTCGGGACTGGGAAGTGAACGAGAGAGAGAGAGTAGAGAAGTGACGAGTGGAGGAGTTCGGGACTGGGAAGTGAACGAGAGAGAGAGAGCGAGAGAGTAGAGAAGTGACGAGTGCAGGAGTTCGGGACTGGGAAGTGAACGAGAGAGAGAGAGAGAGAGAGAGTAGAGAAGTGACGAGTGGAGGTGTACGGGACTGGGAAGTGAACTCGCTCGAAAAGTAATGTGAGTGCCAACGGGGACCGTCTTCTGTCCCACGACGCATCCAATCGGATTACTCACCCAGTAACTTGGAAGCGCTATGACTCTTGCCACGACTTTAGACGCGCATAACGCTCAACGTGGCCCCAGCCGTCCAAAGATATCCACATATATTCCTCATAATATCGGAACTATCCTTTCGCTACCCGCCTACGTTATTATGGATAAAGATGGGGTTTAATCTGTATGCTCCAATGTCCTACCACGGGAAAACTCGATGGCGTCGTCGGTTCGCGAACGTTCGCTAGGTGGGGATCCTCTCCAGCGGAACTGGGACTTTTATTCGTCAATTTGCCTCATCGTGACCGTCCATTTATATAGACCCTACTCAATGACCGTCGGTTCGACCATTGATTGTGAATTCATCAGCATTGTAGAGGATGGTGCTCCAGTCCTCATACAAATACCACCGGTCGCATTCCAGAAATCTGCCCAGGGAGGAGGGAAAACCCACCCTTCTGATGGCTGTACCCTCTCGGGAGATCCGATTATTGCTTCTGTAAACCCTAGCCTCCGATCTCATCTACGGAAGATTTGTATGCCCGCCTGATTGCCGTGAGGGTTATCTTGTGGCCGGACGGCGTGATCCAGGGTGGGCGGGGATAGATGGAACACAGCAGCGGCTGCGGCGGGGTAGATGGAGGGCAGGGGGCGACGACCGCAAAAAAGGAGAGAGCGTCGGTACCGAACCCCGGATTGAACGGGAATGTGCCTCCCCCTTTCCTCAGCAAGACGTACGACATGGTCGATGACCCGGCCACCGATGCGATCGTGTCATGGGGGCCTGAGAATAATAGCTTCGTGGTGTGGAACCCGCCGGAGTTTGCTCGTGATCTCCTGCCTAAGTACTTCAAGCACAACAATTTCTCTAGCTTCGTTCGGCAGCTTAATACATATGTAAGACCTCCGGTCAACCCTCTTCAGTTTATTCTAATAAATTTTTGCTTCCTGTTAGCTTATTTCAGTTCCATTTGTTCAATCTGTTGTATTATTAGCTTTGTGACCTAAATAAAGTTAGAATTCGTCAATGGTTTTTAAGTATGTGCTACATATGGGAGATAAACTATACCAAGATTATCAAAAATTGGTGCTCACATGCCGATATTGTTTGCAAGTGATAGTCTTTTTCAGTAAGTGTGGATTGATTTTGGAATTTGTGGCATCCAGAAGTCCTATAATCTTATACAACTCATTTGGCATTATTGTGATCCAATGAATTCTATAGTGTAAATAGAACTTGCTAGATTAAAAATATGAGTAGTCTGGTTTGAATTTGACTTTTTTAGATTTAATTTGATCATGCAAAGTTGGGTTAGGTTTTTTTGCATGAAGCTGCACCACTTGACTTTAATTGCATAGGATAACTTAGTCCAACTACCTTCGGCTGTTCTTCATACCGATATTATTATTCTCATAACGTAGTTATAGAGTTCCACACAGAAGAGTCCACTTCTAGGCATTGACCCAATTTATGAGTGTCAAGTATCCAAGTGCAACAGTCAGACAAATAATCTTCTTTTGTCCACTTTTGTTTGAACAGCCCTTAGTTTTAAGGATATTTTATTATTCGCCCCTTTTGAGTATCCAATGAATTGTAATTGTCACAATTAGTTCAAAGGATGATCTAAGAAAATGCAATTGTGGCCCTTCCGGCCTCTGTGCATGAAGTTGATTAAGGCATAATGGTGAAATTTACTAAATTACTATTTTTTCCTGTCTGATTCTATATTTTCGAAAATCATTTCTCACAATATTTTTTGTGAAT
Source organism: Musa acuminata AAA Group (assembly GCF_036884655.1). Lineage (NCBI taxonomy): Eukaryota > Viridiplantae > Streptophyta > Magnoliopsida > Zingiberales > Musaceae > Musa > Musa acuminata. The sequence continues at coordinate 25,469,850 of NC_088341.1, forward strand.
TGTTCACTAGATTCAGATAGGCCTTCATGAACTTCCTTGCAACATGTCACTTCCATGGCATCTTGCTCTATATTAAATTATTTTTCCCTCTGAAGTCTCCTTGAATTCACTGAATTTTCTTTAGATATCTGTTTTGTGGTCTCCTCTCAATGATATTTCTGAAATTTGTTTGTTGATTATTATGTCAGTACTTCTTTTCTTCTCTCTTAAACACATTTTTGTACTGTTAAAACTTCCAAGTATTTTCCATATCGGACATTGTAATATTTTAGTCATCTTGCTGTCTTCTCCTTGAGTCTGCTGCCTTGACATCTTTGTAGAAGCTTAACACTTGTATTCAACTCTATTTTTACTAACCTTTTTGGTTTGTTGTTTCACTTAGATTAGTAGACATTTTAGCATTTCTTCGTTAATCTTTGAACCATCTCATTTGTCTAACTTTCTTTTAACTTTTAATAGGTGGCTGATATTATTATTCATGACCCATTCTAGTTGTCCTCATTCAATACTGTAGACTCTTCTTGTGCATCTCAAGTTTGAATCCTGATTGAGTTTCAAATGTTCTACTGCTATCAATCAAATTATTTTTCCTGTAGCTGATATTTAGTAAAAAATTATTGTAAATTAATATCATTTTAGAAATACATACAAATGGGAGAACTCTCAAAGGAAGGGTCATGAATTATGGATTGAATGTGATGATAGAATTTCTTGGCAAAATCAGAGGTTCCTGTGCCACTTTCATGTAACACAGGTGGTTTTTATTGCAAAGAGAATTTAAATTGTTCGCAATGTTAAGGGTAAAAGCAAGACATTGGTATTGTTTGACAGCAAATAAAAAATGAATTAAAAGGCTTTGGACTCAAATATAAAATTTTCTAGTTTTAAAAAAGACAATTTTGGGAGTTGCACTGATTACTATGTGTCATGCATATTTTGATTTGCTCAAGCATGCCTCATGCAAGATGACAGCCATGCGCCAATAAGGAAGTAGAAAAGTTTTAATTAATCTTTTCGTCATCTTCAACATCACAACTAATTACATTAAATTGTTAGCCTTTATATAGCCTCACCAAGCATACTAAGTAAGAAAACTTACCAAATAAAGTAAATATAGTAACTCTTTAAAAATCTACTACAGGAGCCATCTAATTCTATCAAAACTTCTCTTTGTGGCTTAAAGACACTTCCTAGCTAATCTGTCATAAAATAGGATGCAAATTCTATAAATTTTAGGGATCCTTAACATATAAAAGAAAATTAAAAAATAATAACCATTTAGCCAAATTTGTTTTAATCCAAACTTAGCTAAGCCCTAGCTAACTATCTTCACTCACATATGCTCCATAAGTAACCATGTTGCTGTCAATTATGTAATCATTTGACACTGTTGTGTCACATTTCAATGTATTCTTAATTAGTTTCTTGCACAGCTTTTGTAATGCGAAGTATGATCTTCACCTGCATTTAGGAGGATGTGGTTGTTTGCTTATGTTTGACGTAAACATGACCTAAGTTTCATACAAGCATGTAAAACATTTGGCTTAATTGTCACTTTTCTGTACAATTCTTTTGTGCATTGTTTAACTTCATTGATTTCCAAGAGGGTAAATCAGGTGGAAACAGTATGAATTTTTGCCAACAATTTTCGATTGGCCTGAAGATTAAATGTTTAAGAGCTTCAGATCACTGAAGAACCAGATGACATACTTCATACCTATGAATACACAGTTTTGTTTTCCTGAAAAGCTGAATATCCAAAATCAAGAAAAATTTAACCATTATTGGAAATTAACACTGAATTTTTTTCAAGTTATATGGCAATATATAATCTAGTTGTTGTATTTACATCCTCTTATTTCTTTTATTTTTGTCTTAAAGAAGATAAGAAAAGTAGATTTTCATATCCAAAGTTGAATGCTTCATCTATTTTTTCTTTTTTCAAGTTACACTATTCCCATTAGATGTTTGAATCTTCAAGGCTATCAATTTACCTAATGCTCAATTCATCCCGAGTTATGTATCTAGTACATCTCTCTAAGTATGAGGTCTTAAGTTATAGAATGATTCACAAGATTGAAAGCTAGCCATGTGCCATGATACAATTGCCCCTTTGCAACTTAGGGAATAGGGTTTGCCTCATGGAATACCCTTTTGGTTTGTAGGAGGTAACAATGTGTATATTGACCCTCCCTAATCCTGTGTTGGTGGGAATTTTATGAACTATGCCACCAGAAACATTCGCAAGATCGAGATCGAGATCAATACATTAATCATGTGGAGATTAGGATCAGATTAGATACTAATATAAAAATAAAGATATAAAAGTCACAAAAATAGCAGGACATTAAAAAAAATGTAAACTTAAAAATTATTGTAAAATAAAAATTAGATATCTTATAAGATTCTTTTATATTCAAAATTTATAAGATTCCTAACTTAAAAAAAACATGGATCTGAAATATATAAGATAAAAATTTGTATCGAATGTAATCATGAAATATCGAAGTAAATTCATTAAAAGACAACTTTGATGAGTTTATACAAAATAAACATCCATAATGTTGGCGAGATATACATCTTTTTGAAATGTTTGACAATTAAACTGTGACTCCAGCAAGCCTTACAATCAAACAATCAAAGAGTCCACATCGAGACTGATGATGAACTTACGATTGATATTCTCTTGAAGAACAACGAATCTCCATGGGAACTTCTTAACACTACTCGATGTATTTTTGATTTACTTGCCTCATTTTCTGCATTTTGGATCTCCCACATTTTTTGCGAGGGAAATCAATGTGCTGACTGGTTGGCGAAATATGCTTACTCAACCATAGTTGCTTTTTTGGGAACGGATCACTGGTCAGATCCTTTCTCTTCTTTTTTGAGTGCTAATGCTATGAGCACTGCCTGTATTAGGCCTCTTTATTAATATAGTTGTTTACTGCTTTTTGGAAAAAAACATGTTAAATAACTGTTATATATTGTGTTTTGGGAAAAAACTGTTATATATAGTTGTTCACTGCTTTTTGGAAAAAAAGCATGTTAAATAACTGTTATATATTGTTTTTACCAAAAAAATCCTAAACTCAGTTTCCCTCTTACCATTCTAATCACTATGTTTATTGGGTAATGAGAAGACAATCAAGAAAAGGACTCTAGCAAATAACCATGGCTTTATAAGTGAAGATCCCACATCTCTTGTCTTTGATGAATCCGTATGCATTTTTAGATGTTAGTGCTACTTAGGTCTCTGTCCTATGGTTTCTCTTCTCTTTGTCGTTCTTTCTTCATCTCTTGCAACAATGTGATGAATCCCTATGTTATAGAACTTAAGTACTACTCACTAAGTCTCTAGACTCCCCTTTCTCTATTCTTTCCTCCAACACTTGCAACTATGTCAGTTCCCTTCAACAGCTTTTTCTCAGATTTTCTTCTTTAAGATTGACAAGTCATAGAATTAGCCAAAATTGGTTGATTCCAACCATGTGATTTTTACTGATTTTTGTTGGTAAGTTTGATCAACATATCAGCTTTGGATGATACAAATATGGATCAGGCATATCGTATTGGAAATAGTGTCAGTACCTATGAACTATGACTTATAGATCCAATGTCAACTGACAGAGTTGATGATTTTGGTTTTGAATCTTCTTATGTATTTATATGAAGGTCCCATTTGTTATTGAGTCTTGTCATATATAATCTATTATTTTTTTCTCCTTTTTGCCTCATTTATGCATTCAACACTTACATATATGTCTGGTTTTAATTCTCATGTACATATCCCTCCAAAACTCCAGGATTTTGATGAGTTTTTGGAAGAACCTTTTTAGCCAGTGAAAACCCATAAATTTCCTATAAAGAGTGGAATTCTTACATTTAGACTTTTGATTCCATTGCTTGATTTTTTCTGAAATTCTTACACACTACGTATATGTTAATCTAATTAATTCCCCTTGTTGTATCATCTTGAGGATGCTATGTTGAGCTATAAAGTTCTAAACATCAAATGTTGCACCATCCGCATTTTAGACTGTTACAATGAAAAGCTAACAATCATTGTAACATGTGTACCCACCAGGCACAGAGAAGCTGTCTTTTTAATCAAGGTGTCATTTTTCTTGAGTTGTCTCCAAAAAGTATGTATGATATGTACAAAGTTTTAAAATTGTTTCTTAAAGTTTTTGATGATTAGAGGATCATGGTCCACTACCAAAATGTTTAAAAATTGAAGGAAAAAGATAGTTTATAGGGTGAAGTTATTAACTGCTTCATTAGTGATGAAGTCAGCATAGAACTAGAAATAGGTTGTACATGGAGTATATCTGATCTGAAGTCTTTATTTATGATATGAATGAAGACAACAGAACAAAGTGCATTATAGTTAATTGTTTATTAACAGAAATGATTAATGGGCAAGTTTAAATTATGAGAAGATAGCAAAATTTCCATGGAATGGAGAAATATGCAGTTAACATGTATGAAATGGTTAATGATTTCTATTAGTTTTTCCATGTATGGATGTTCGACTGACTTGGATAATTATTTCTGTATTTGAAACATCTCATGCTTTTCTTCTCAAGTTTATGTTGGCAGATATCACAGAGAATCATGTCATTGTTTTCCATTTGTGTATTCAACAAAACCATTCAAATAATTGATGCATGCTTATTGATTTAGATCAAATTTGAAAGTGTCCTGCATGTTTTTATGTATGATATGTATATTTTACTACTCCAAGGACTGGAAATTAACTTATTCTGTTGATCTTTTTATTCTTTTTCAGCATTTAGTCTATAGATTCTTACCATATTTCTTTTTGTGCTACTGTGCTTTCCCTACCTATTCCTTTTTGTGGTTTTTTCCCTTTATTATTTCTCTATTCCATGTTCTCTTTCTATTTATTTTTCTGACAACATTCATGAAGGCATCTTTGTTTCTTCTACAAAGGGAAACAAATTTATCTATTGGTATCAAATGACAAAGTTATAACCTTAATAGAATAGCTTTACCTATCATAATACACATAGTTTGCATTTTTTTTCTTGTCTGATTTGTTAAATTTTATTCTTTTACTATGAAAACACAGTTTGAGAGTGACATGTCTGTAACCTTCAAACAAGGCCTTTCAGAATATAGTCTGAGATGAATGCTTGCAGATAACCTAAAAATTCTTTATGCATCAGGTAATTGTGTTGCTTTCTAGTTTAATAATAGAGCTTGCGTAGAATGGCCAAGAAGTGAAGAAATATGAAAATAGATGTTTTAAATTTTTTGTCCAGATTATATATGCCCAGCGCTTGTTCTGGATTATCTATTCTCAGTGTCAGTAGGGTTTCTCAACTCAGACTCCTGAGTTAGCCTTTTTATCTCTCAAATTCTTGACTTTCCAATATTCCCCAATGGATTGAGTACTTGTCTGAAATATAAAGTCAATGTACGATGAAATCTTTGCCTTCTAGTGTGAGCTCTTCATTCTATAAAGTCCAATAGCACAACTTAGGTGACAAATTTCACTGATTGTTTGTGGAGAAATAGAGTTGCCCAAGCAGCTCTATTGAACTCGTGCATTTGGAGCTGCTAAATCTTCTCTGCTAAGAAATTTTAAGCCACTACGATGATGTGCCAGAGCTTCTCAACCTCCTTTGAGTAAAAACTTTGAAATACAAAATTAATGGCCTCTGCATCCTGTTTCTTATGTTGCTAGCAAGAATTTTTGTGGCAATTGGCACATATTGGGATTGGTCAAAACATACCATGCCGGATAGTTTCGGCGCATGTCAGGCTAACCTATATGAGAGATGCTAACACAGCTAGGATATTTTTTGGCATATTCTAGTTAGTGAGCTGTGTGCTAACCAGCACGATACAGTTTTCCGCCATGCTGAACGGCATTGGCACACCTCCATGCCACAAAACAACAATCCTTGGTTGCTAGGCCTATTGATGCTTGGGATAGTTCTCCAATAATCTAAAGTCAATGTTGATGCCAAGCATTCCTTTTTTTCTCTTTTAAAATGTGATTTTTTTTCTTTCTAAATTATGTATTTAAGGGTGTTAATATTTCCCTTTGTGGTGGTTCTTGATGACATTTGAGCAGGGTTTCAGGAAAGTCGATCCTGATCGCTGGGAGTTTGCAAATGAGGGATTTTTAAGAGGCCAAAAGCACTTGTTGAAGACTATCAACAGGAGAAAACCCTCCCATGTTCATGGGCATAGCCAGCAAGAGCAGACTCCATCTCAGAGTGCTTCAGTTACAGCATGTGTTGAGGTGGGCAAATTTGGGTTAGAAGAAGAAGTTGAGAGGCTAAAGAGGGACAAGAATGTACTTATGCAGGAGCTTATTAGGCTGCGGCAGCAGCAGCAAGCTAGTGATCATCAGTTACAGACATTAATGAAAAGCCTTAAAGGAATGGAACAGAGGCAACAACAAATGATGTCATTCTTGGCAAAGGCCATGAGAAGCCCTGGGTTCTTTACACAACTTGTGGAGCAGAATGATAGAAGCAGACGCATAACTGGAGTTAACAAAAAACGAAGGCTGCCGAAAGAAGGCAGTTTGGATGGCGAAAAGCCTGAAGGGCAAATAGTTAAGTACCAGCCATTGATCAATGAAGCAGCCAAAGCAATGTTGAGACAAATTCTAAAAATGAACACATCTACTATGCTGGAATCTGTGGGCACTTCAGATAATATTTTCATAGAGAACTTCCATTCTCCATCTGAAACTTTTGATAGCACCTCAAGTCTGAATTCTGCTGTTACTCTTTCGGATGTCCCTTCAAATTCTGGAGTTTCATTTATGCCTGCGAGCTCTGGCTTTTCAGCAATTTGCTCAGCTTCGGCTGAATCATCAGATCAGTCTTCTGCCGTAGATACAAAAATGATGGGAGCAGATGAATTGACAGACATGGGAGTATTATCTGCAGTTCCGGAGGACATTTCTTTATCTCCAACTGATATTAGCATTTCTGAGTTTCCTGAGCTGCTCGAAATAGTGGCCAATGATGATGCTATTAACATTCCGGTTGAGAACTTGGTTGTACCAGAGCCGGAGAACTTGTATGTTAACCCAAATGTTTCGGCACTGCAAGAGGCTGTGCCTATTGAGACAGATGATCACTCAGCAGATTGCAATGTCAACTTTCATAATACTGATGAGAAGCTTCCGGGCATTGTTGATGCGTTTTGGGAACAATTCCTCATGGCTAGCCCTCTATCAGGAGACACAGAGGAAGTCGAGTCCACCATACAAGAAGCAAAGGATTATCAGCAAAGCAATGTCCACAGCGAGTGGAACAGTACTCACCACATGAATCATCTTACAGAACAGATGGGACTTCTTTCTTCAGATCCCAAGGTTTGATGTGGGTGTTACATAGCTTTATATGGCTATCAAAATCCCTGCCCTCCTTTGTGCTTGTAGGTGACAATTTCTGTATTCTGATTTGTCCTTCTGTGTTGCTTTCTATCAGGCCGGGAACTTTTCCATGAAATATCATTTATATATCTGGTTTTGTATCATAGCCGGCTCCAATCTTTTTTTTTTTTTGCTTTAAGCATTGATTTATGTTTCTTGAGCAACATTTTCTATTCTAGTACCTTATAGTAATCAAGCATGTAACAAAACGACCAGTATTGCATTGCGGTAATTTTCCTACCTTCTACAATTGTTCTGTCAAAACGGAAGAAAGCTGTGGGTTTTCTTTTAGGAATGTGAGCTATAAAAAGTAGAGCAATCGAAACGGGCAATTCTGCAGTTACTGATTTCTTCGTTTCTTGGTTTCGTTAAGGGGGTTTGTTTACTTTGTTTTCTGTTTCCGAAATCGAAGCTTGCCTTCATCAAGAATCTTGGATCGATTGCAGTCCAAAAATCAAAACTAAATCACAATTATTGATTAATTAGAGTCCAACTTTTAATCACTTCAAATCCATTGGCTAACTCCATTAGCTTTATTAAAAGGCTATTTATTTAACATGTAGAAATAGTACAGTTGGATATTGATGCATGCAAGGTTACAAGTGGAAACTCCACTAGAGAAGTTGTGAAAACATTTTTGGTTGTTAGAAGCCGAATTGATATCTGTACAAGTAATTTTGATTCGAATTAATTATCAACTTGGTGTGTCTTAATACTCTCATTCCATCCCACAAAAAAAAAAAAAAAAAAAAAAAAAAAAAAAAATATATATATATATATATATATATATATATATATATATATATATATATTAGTATATATATATACTAATATATATAAAATGCAAAAAAGATTAAAAGTATAAAATGATTCAGAATTGTGGTCCAAATACCTACCTTAAACAAACTTCAAGTATATTAGAGAGATGATATATATATATATATTATTCAACGTCATTACTATCATCATTTCCAATAAAATCAAATCTTTATTTCTCTTTTGTCGCTCAATGTTCCATCCACATTATCCATAGCCAAAGTAAAATTAATTATCCAGAGCAAAATGGAGAGTGGTATCCAATATCGCATTAGTATACCGCTTGTTCGGTCTCTTCAATTGCCTTCTCATTAACAATGGATACATCATTTCCAAGGCCGATCAAGTTTTTACACTTTTGTTTTGATAGGCACCCGCCAATCTTTGTCAAATGGATCCTTAATATAAAACACTTGTTGAACTTGAAATTTCTTTTCAGCACCCACCATTCTTCTGCTATGTATACTTCTATAATAGAAACTTCATGATGTGCTTTGTTACGCACGTAGGACTTCAATGTTCAAAAAATACCTATCAAAAAATATTATGCATTAATATTTTAGTTAAGTGTGGTAAAAAAAAATAATTAACCACATAGCATTTGTATCGTACCTCTCAATCGGGTATATAAAAGGATAATGTATCGATATCGATCCGATAATCTTTGCCTCTTCCACTAAATGAATAATCAAGTGAATCGTAATCGTAAAGAAACTCAAAGAAAAAAATTCTATCAATGTTATAAAGAGTAATAGTGATGCGAGATTGAAGTTTCTCGATGTCAAGAACGATAGAACAAAGCACTTTAAAAAACCCACAAAACTCTATTCAAATTGATCTTATTTTCTTAGTAAAAAAAACTCCACACAATACTATCGGTAAAGGATCTTGTGTTAATACATGACAATCATGACTTTTATGTTATTTTAAATTAATACAACAAGATATATTTGAAGAATATCCATTAGGAACTTTGATTCCTTTTAACAATTTATGAAATTATCCTTTTGTATTGAAGATATATAGAAGCATGCACTTTGTGGGGATGAAGTTTGTACCTTATACCCAACTTGAGAAGGTCAAGACGTGCCTTCACGTTGTCTTTAGTCTTACCTTCAAGATTCAATATTATTCCAAGTATAATATCACATAAATTTTTCGCTTCTCTATATGCATCATATCAAGATCATATCATAAGATATTGTACTTCAAATAAAGTAACTTATAGAACATACTTCTTTCGGTCCAACCAAGATTCTTTTTATCCTCGTTTATTTTTCTCCTCCTAGAGCTTTTTGAAATAATTTTTCCACAACAACAATTCTTTTCATCGAGTTAGCTTAAAATCATAATTCTTGATGATCGAGTAGGAGCTCATCTCAATTTTTTTTTTTTTTTTATCATCGATAGAGTGTCTATTATGTTGGAATATATGATTTTGCTCCAAAAACATACGGTGCCCATGTTATAATATTTTCCCCCCATGTCTTAACCATTTTGAACGAGTTTCAAAGTTGTTCGAATGCTAGATGACCATTTGTATTCCATCCAAGTAAATTACCGTACACAAAAAAAGTCATTCATAGTACATAATTATGCATCATGCATCTTAAAAGTTTCTTTTCTCGAGACATCATATGTATCAACACCATTCTCTCACAACTCTTTTAGCTCAACTATTAAGGGCATTAATAATACATCAATATCATTTCCAGGTGATGTTGGTCCAGGGATAAGCATTGATAAAATTAAGGAATTTTGTTTCATGTGCACATCCAAAGAGGGAGATTATGTGGAACCAAAACAATCCATTGTTCTAAATGGATTGAAACCATCAGCAGCTAATCCAAGCCAAACATTGCCATCAGCAAGGTGCCTGATCTTCTTCATGTCATATTATATATTAAAAGCCATTTTTGAAGCTAAGGAATTAATGGAAAATTAACGCATGACCTTAGATGGTTGCATCTTCCATTTATTTTTTGCATTATCATCAACATATCTTTCATTCACTTCCCATCATTTTTGATGCACCACATTTACAGCATGATTCAACGTTTTTTTTTTATATTCTTTCTAGTACAATATACGATAATTAGGGTAAGCATGAATTCAGTCTCCAATATACTTCTTAGTTTCATAAGTTGACTTTGGTAATCCAACCTCTAATGGTAATGCAAGATTTAACAATTCAAATATGACATTAAATAACTTATTACTGCACCCATAAAAACACTTTAAATGAAAAAGTCGTACAATGGAAAAAAAGCTTGCTAAAAGATGACCATCTTAGATACAATTCTTTGCCAGCATCACTAATAAGATCTTCTAGATTTTGTGAAGATGTTGTTCTTATGCTTCCACTCCATGGAAAATTGTTCATGTCGAATATCATGTAATAGTTTATCCATGTGATGCATAGGCAAGTTATCTTCTGCAGGTACAGAGTTGGAAGATGAAGATATAAATTCAGAATTCAATCCAGATTCTCTGTGATAAACCCAAGTAGTGTGCCCTCTTAAAATTCATTAGTGTTGTTGAACAATTTCTTGATTCAGATAACAAGAGTTATAACATAATTTGCATGGATATAAATTTTTTTTCATTATGACCCACTCCCTTGTAGACACTCCTTACTAACTCTATTTTTATTTTGTATCCAACTTTTATCCATACTTCTCATCAATTGAAAAAGAGATGAAAATAATAGTTTACCTATATCCAATTATAATCCAATGCGTAAGAACGCATTCAAATTAGAGACAACATGAATATAAACAAATATTCAAAATAGAGACAAAAAATTAACTCTAAAAAGATATCTAATAATATTTTTCGTGTTTGTTAAGAAGAATTGAAAAGGAGTTAGACCCAAGGAGGGTTATATATATATATATATATATATATATATATATATATATATATAAAGTGTAGAGATCTCTTGTACTTTATGATACCATTCAATAAAAACATGTAACAATTGTGATAAAATGACATCTATGTCTTGAATTTTGATTTTTAGGTCATATGATCTGTTATCTCTTCGTCATCGATATGAGTCACTTGTTGAGTTTTATAGTTCACCATATTACTATATAAATTTAAAAGATTAGTTATCACTTACCCTAATGTTAGGTTTAGGCAACGACAGTATAATATTCTACTGAAAGATTTTGGCAAGTCTTTAATAGTTACATATGATGTTATTGTAAAAACACATTTTGTTTGTAATATTATTTCAAATAAATCTAAACTGATCTATCTTGTAAAGGTTAAAGGACCTTACATGCTTGAAAGTTTTGGATTGTTAAGTTTGAAGTTTTATGCTGATATGAAATTATGATAAATAGCTAATTTTGTGATTGCATTAATTCTTACTCTTGTGGATTTATAGATGGTTATTAATAATTTTTTAGTTGACCTTAGGTTTTATGAAGTTATCGAGTATTGAATAATTATAAATTATATAGTTTTTATATATGTGAATAATAATTTAATATTTTTAGTATCCTCAAATATTGTGTCTTATCTTGGATCCTGGGTTTAGATTGTAGATGAATAATAATTTTTTGATTTAAAATAGGCTCACACATCTTGAATATTATTTTGGGGGTGTGACATTTAAGAACTGTTGACTTATTAGATAAACAGTAAGATGCATCAATGTTCTCAAAAAATTGATTTGAGTCGGCATATCACTACTTCAAAATAAAAAAGGTGGTCATTCCCAAAACATGCTTTTGGGACTTGATATAAGTATTTTAAATTTTTTGCAATGTCATATGATTTAACTAATGCGCTGATAGTTTTTATAGACTTAATAAATAAAGTATTCAAGGAGTGTCTAAATAGTTTTTATTGATGATAAAATAAAGTATTCAAGGAATGTCTAAATAGTTTTTACTGATGATATTTTGATATACTCATACTGGAGAACAATATGCAACATCTCTATAAACAACTCTAAGTATTTTGAAAGAAAAATAATTATATGTAAAGTTTAAAAAATTATAAACCATTCTTTGGACTTAATGTAACTAAAGAATGTGTTTTGATATAACTTAAAGGATAATAAGATAAACTACCTGACTCATTATATAGAATTGAGAGGGGTGATGTTTGCCCAAAATTTTGAAGCATTATTTTTATGGTGAGAAATGTAAAATATATATTGATTAAAAGAATTTGAAATACTTTCTTACTTAAAAGAAGTTGAACATAAAATAAAGAAGATGGCTAAAATTAATAAACGATTATGATTGTATCATTGATTAATATATTGAGAAAGAAAATGTAGTTGTTCATGCTTTAAGTAGATAGTCATTCAATTATCTACTTTATCAATAGGTTAAAAGCCTTTGAGATAGAAATGTGAAAGTTTGGTTTAGATATGATGCTTAAAAGCTTAACTAGGAGACTAGTAGTTTTGTCACTCTAGCTAACACTATTAGGAAAAATCAAAGAGTTATATATATTAAGGATTCTTAATTAAACCAGTTAAGACCAAAGATTGAGATAGAAAAAGGAAATGGAAGATTTGAGGTTTATTATGGTTACTTAAGGGAGTTGGCATAAAATAAGATTTTTTAATAGAGGCACATTCAACTCTATATTTAGTGTGTCTTGGAACAATCAAGATATATAGGGATCTAGAAGAATACTATTGGTGGTAAAGAATAAAGAAGGATATGGGCTAATTTGTTAAGAAGTGTGTCACATATCAATAAATAAAAATAGAACATCAGAGACCAAGGTATATTAAAATTATTAAAAATACCATAATGAAAATAAAAAATAATCAACATGAATTTTGTCATGGGTTTGCCCCAGACCAATAAGAGATATGAGAGAATTTGAGTCATGGATAGATTAACTAAGGCATCCTATTTCTTACCTATTCAAATCAATTATGCCATCGATCAATATATTCAATTATATATAATGATATGTCAATATCCATTGTATCAAATAGAGACTCAAGATTTACATTACGACTATAGAGAACTCTTTATAAAGCAATGAGAATAAGGTTAGCTTTTATCACTATTTTCCACCCTTAAATATATGGACAATCTAAAAGAATAATTAAAAATTAGATAATATGTTAAGAGCATGTGTTTTGGATATTAAAATATTATGGGGCAATTATTTACCTTTAATAAAATTTACCTATAACAATAGTAATCAAATAATAGTTGAGATGATACCATTTAAAGTATTATATGCATAGAAAAATAGATCACATTGGGATGAGATGGGTGAAAGAAAATCCTAGAGTCTAGATTTGGTTGAAGAAATAACTAAAGCACAAATAGACACAAAGTGGGCATAAATTTCATGTAAATATTATGAAGAAATCTTTGAAAGTTAAGGTAGGGGATAAGGTATTCCTATAGATGGTGTCAATGAAAACGTGTTATGAAATTTAAGAAGGTAAGCTAAATCTTTGATATATAGGATCATATAAAATTTTTGATAAGGTTGGTGATGTGACCGACAAACTTGTCTTACCTCTTGCAGTAGCAAATGTGCATGATATATTCTATGTATCAATGTTGTGGAAATATATTTCAAACCTTTTTCATGTCTTGAAAGAACAATAAAAAAATTAGGTAAAAATTTAACATACAAAATGCGAGCTATATCAATTCTTGAAAAGAAGAAGAAAGAACTTTATAATAAGATCTTATTAGTTAAAGTACTATAGAGAAATCATATAATAGAAGAAACAACTTGGAATGAGAAGAGAAAATATGAAAGAAATATCCAAAACCATTTAAGTAAGAAATTTTGAGGATAAAATTTTTATTAGGAGAGAATTGTAGTGCCCAAGTTTCTCACATACAAAATACACCTAATATGCTAATGAAAATACAAATAACATACATATATTATTATTATTTAAAAATATAATTTGTGATATCTATGCTTCATAAATATAATATTTGACATGTTCATATTATTGGTCTTTAAAGTGAAGTACATGCGTTTGAGAATGTTATGCACAAAGTTTTTTCAAATACGATTTTAAATATATATAAGCATTGATACCTATTTTAAGTATGTTTTACAATAATAATACATAATAAGCCTAGGTATACTAGTGGACGTGAGGTTAAATTTGTTAGGATCAATACATCACTAAGAGAGGGGAGTGAATTAGTGTAGCAATAGAAATGTCATTGATTTGGAAAATTTCATTTGATAATATCGTTTCGACAAAGCCCATATAGGAAAGTAATAAAAATAATGACTTAGAGTAAATGCAAAGTGTAGAGTGCAGCGAAGTAGTGAAATAAAGTAATAAAAAAATATTATACCAGATTTATAGTAGTTCGATCATTGTGACCTACGTCCACTTCCAATTCCTCCTATGTTAAAGTCACCAGCATCCACTAATGGTCTTCCTTTAATAGGTGAAGACCAATCATATTCTTACAAAGCTTTCTCCCTTTCATGAGTTTAGGAGACTACTCTTACAACCCTTACATATCTTCTCTAATGATTACAAAGCTAAAAAAGAAGGAGGACTCTTAGCTCTTTTTACAACACTTTTACACCCAAACACTTAAAATTTTTTTCATACTTTGTTATAGCCTTTGTTACCTTTTCATGCAAAAAGGAGTGAGGTATTTATAGGCCCCAATAGCTTCAAAATTAGAGTTAAAAAGTATCTCATCTTATATTTCCGAGGTATTGACGGTACCATTGCTATTACTGGGCAGTACCACTACTTGATACTCTGACACTAGGCGGTACTAATGCCTAGTTTGGCAGGACTACCACCTGATAGAACCTCGAAGACTAGGCTTTGGTGGTACCATCGCTTGATAGGATGGTACCATCACCTGACAGCATTAACTACTGACGGTACCATTGTCCAAACCATTTGGGAGGTTGAGCCTCAAGTGGTTCCACTGCCCACCCTAGGTGGTGCCACCGCTTGGCAAGGCTCCAAGTGGCCATGTGGGCCTTTCATCTGGCCCAACTCATTCCTATTTTGGGCCTAATTGGCCCATAATTGAGTTAGTGAGATTGCCACCTAATCCTAACTCAATCTTAATTTTAATTATGATAATTAAGATATTAATTGAGTAATCTTTGTCGGATATGTCAATCGTTCTTTCAATGAAGTATCGACGAACTTCTAGTGAACTTTTCGACATGCTTTTGGCGAACTCTCGACGAACTCTTGGCAAACTACCAATGAACACTTAGTGAACTCCTAACGAACTCTTGGTGATCTTTTGACGAACTCCCAATGAACTCTTGGCGAACGCCCGACGAACTCTCGACGAGCTTCTAACACATTGTTCAAATCTTTGATATATCATCCGATCTTTGACTCCAGGCCAATATCTACTTTATGCCTTATCCATTATCATAGTTAATCCTGTAACACTTATGGATTAGATTATTTATCAATTGATTTTATTATCAAAATTTGAGATTCAACGATCTCCCCCTTTTTGATAATGACAACTAATTGATAATGGAGTTAACATTAACTCCCCCTATCTATATGCCACATTGAAATTAAACAAACTTGAATTCAAAAGGAATCACAACCTTTGAATTCAAGTTAAACACTTTCAATCATAGTGATCAAATGCAATATATTATATCAACATATCAATATGATGTGCATTATTAAAACATGCATAATTTCAAAACCTTACATTTCATACTCACTTCATATATGATATCAACGTCACTTTTAGGCATAACATATATGATACTAAAGCATTCATGATATATCATTTTAGGCATATCATACATGATGCAAAGACATTAAAGTTTTAAGCATTTAACACTTCATGCATTAAATCAATATTTTGAACATGATACCATTTATCATTTAATGATACCCAACATTCATCATTTCCACAACATACATGATGTTAAAACTTTGATTATGATATCATTTATCATTTCATGATATCAAACATTCATCATTTCTCATGCTTAAATCAATATTTTGATATCAATCATCATTTCTTCCCCTTTGTCATCAACAAAAAGGAGAATCATTCAACAATGCAAATGTTTAAAGGCATGTCAAGTAAGTTGTACACCAATTTATCCAAGTTAGCAAAAAATGAGAAGTTAAGCAAAAACTTTGCATGAAAAATGAGAAGCTAGCATTTTTGCTTAGGAGTTTTTTGGTTCTTCTTAAGATGTGCAAGTTTCATTCTTCCTTTATCATAAAAAGATAGGAAGAAGAGGAAGAAGAGTAAGGGAGGAATTCATTCTCCACAAGAAAATCAAGAACCAATTTCATGAAAGGATTTGAACCAAGTCAAATCCATAATAAATGAGTTTCATTGAATCAAGCTTCTATTTTAGCAAAGAGAAAGGATTCCTTAAAATAATCAAGACGTCCATACAAAATTAAATCCTTATTCTTGCAAATGATCATCACATACTAAAAGTCCATGAATAAAAATTCTTCTTTCGTGAGAAGAGTGAGGATGAATTCATGGGAAAGGAGCATCAAATGAAGGATAAAAAATCTATGAATAAAACTCATAAATCAAATCCCTTTTCTTGTAAATAGAAGGAAGAATGATTCATAGGAATTGATAAAAGATCAAGTTATTAATAAAAAATCCATGAATCAAGGCTCTTCTTTTACAAATAGAAAGACAATCTCAATTTAAAAGAAAAATTCAAGCTATGAAAAGTTGAGAAGTCCAAAAAAGGAATTCATACATTTAGAAGATTTAACATGCCTAATTCTCTTCTACTGAAATCAAACTATTCCTCATTCAATGGTTTTATAAAAATATATGCTAATTGATACTTTGTATTAATAAATCCTAAAGATATGTCATGATTATTAATATAATCTATAATAAAATGATGC
This sequence comes from Musa acuminata AAA Group, assembly GCF_036884655.1. Lineage (NCBI taxonomy): Eukaryota > Viridiplantae > Streptophyta > Magnoliopsida > Zingiberales > Musaceae > Musa > Musa acuminata. The sequence goes on from NC_088341.1 coordinate 25,486,958, forward strand.
ATAATATTAATATGTTTAGTTCTAGAGTATTGAATAGGATTTTTTGTTAAATATATTGCACTAGTGTTATTATATTTTATAGGTATGTTTTTCAAAGTGAATTCCATAATCTTCTAAAGTGTTCTTCATCTAGATAACTTGTGCACAACATACACCTACTACTATATATTCTACTTCGGTTATAGATAATGCAACCGAGTTTTATTTCTTAGAGGACAAAGAGACAAATGTGTGACCTAAGAAGTGACATGTTTCAGATATATTTTTTCTATCTATTTGACAACTAGCAAAATCAACATCGACATAAGCAAGTAACTCAAAGTTTTTAGAATTAGGATACCATAGTCCTAGATTAGGAGTTCCTTTTAGATATCTAAAAATCCTTTTAATAGCTTTTAAGTGAGATTGCTTGGGACTAGATTGAAATCTAACACATAGTCGAACACTAAACATGATATCGGGTTTAGTTGCTATGAGGTATAATAAACTATCTATCATACCCCTATAAGTCTTTTGATCAAAATATTCTTCATTAATATCCATATCTAATTTTGTAGAAGTGCTCATTGGAATATTAATAGCTTTAGCACTATCTATATTAATCATTTTAATAGATATAACGCATACTTAGTTTGACTAATAAAGGTTCCATCACTAAGTTGTTTGATTTGTAATCCTCATAAAAAGGTTAATTCCCCCATTAAACTTATTTTGAACTCTTAGATCATACACTTGGCAAAAGACTCATATAAAGACTCATTTGAAGAATAAAAAATGTTATCAACAACATAAATTTGAACTATAAGAAAATCATTTTCAAAATGTTTAACAAATAATGTAGTATCGATCTTACTTTTCATAAAATTATTCTTAATTAGAAAGAAACTAAATCTCTCATACCAAGCCCTTGGGGCTTGTTTCAAACTATAGAGAGCCTTAGACAATTTAAAAATATGATTCGGAAAAGTGGTATTCTCAAATCTGGGTAGTTGTTTAACATAAACTTCTGTGAAAATAAAACCATTAAGAAAAGCACTTTTAATATCTATTTGAAATAACTTAAAATTATTACAACTAGTATAGGCAAGGAGAATCCTTATGGCTTCAAGTCTAGTCATAAGAGCGAAGGTTTCTTCAAAATCGATACATTATTCTTGGTTGAAACCTTTGGCCACTAATCTAACCTTGTTTCTAACCATGATTCCAAGTTCATCTTGCTTGTTTCTAAAGACCCATTTAGTACCAATTACCAAATGATCATTAGGTTTAGGAACAAGCTTCCATACGTCATTTCTCTCAAATTGATTTAATTCCTTATGCAATATGATAATCCATGAATTATCTTTCAAGGTTCGTCAATGCATTTAGGTTCAATTTGAGATAAAAAGATTGTATTCGCATAAAAATTTTTAAGAGAAGAATAAGTTTGAACTCTTTTTGAAGTGTCTCCAATAATTAGCTCCTTAGGATAAGCATCTACAAACTTCCAATCCTTGGTAAGGATTCTTTGAAAGAAGATGCATCCAAGTTGCTAGTGAGAGGCGAGGGTTCACTCAAATTTATACCATCAAAATCAAAATCATCATCAAAATCATTTTTTTGAGATTCGAAAACCTCATTGAAAATAACATAAATAGATTGTTCTATAACTAAAGTTCTTTTATTAAACACACAAAATACTTTAGAAGTAGAAGAATAACCAAGAAAAATACCTTCATTAGATTTTGCATCATATTTTTCTAAGACATCTTTTTCATTTAAAATAAAATATTTACAAAAAAAAACTTTAAAATATGAAACATTAGGTTTTTTTGTTATTCCACAACTCATAAGGAGTTTTAGAAAGTAATAGTCTTATTAGAACCTTATTCATGACATTACATATCGTGTTAATAGCTTCGACCCAAAAATTGGATAGGCTATGTTTGTTTAATATGGTTCTTGTCATTTCTTGTAAGTTCATATTTTTTCTTTCAACTACTATATTTTGTTGTGGGTTTCTTGGAGTAGAGAAATTATAGTTGTACCCATTTGATTCACAAAAGTTTTAAAAATCACAGTTTTGAAACTCATCACCATGATCACTACGTATAGATGCAATTATAAAGCCTTTTTCATTTTGAAAAAGTTTATAAAATTTTAAAAAATTACTTAAAACAATCACTTTTGTATGTCAAGAAATATGTCCAAGTATATCTACTATAATCATCAATAATTACAAAGGCGTATTTGCTACCTCCTAGCTAGTTGCATCAATTGGTCTAAATAAATTCATATGGATCAATTGCAATGGTCTAAGAGTGCTTATTTGATTCTTTAACTTGAAACTATATTTTATTTATTTTCCTAATTGACATACATAACACACTTTATCTTTGATAAACTTGGTGCTAAGGATTCCTCTTATAAATTCTCTAAATGAAATTTGGGAGATTAGTTTCATGCTAGCATAACTTAACCTCCTATGCCAAAGCCAAGCATCATCATTTAAAACTGAAAAGCAAGTTCATTACAAAACTCATCAAGATCAATGGTATAGACATTGTTGGTTCTTAAGGCAATCAAAGATCTATTTATATGTGGTATTTTTATAATGCAAGCATTAGATTCAAACTTGATGTTGTAACCTTTATCACATAATTGACTAATATTTAAAAAGTTATGCTTTAAACCATCTACTAATAAAATATTTTCAATCAAAAGGTTTGATTTATTACCTATACTTTTTTTTCTAATAATTTTTTCTTTGTTGTTGTCTCCAAAGGTGACAAATCCTTTGTCTTGGCTAGTAAGCTTAGAGAAGTTTGTTGGATCTTCAATCATGTGCCTTGAGCATCCAATATCAAGGTATCATCTCTTGCTTCTAGCTTGAGATTATAGACATATCTCATCATTGAGTGTCATTAGAGCATAATTCATGACTTTTTTGTTGGTTGGCTCCTCGTCTTCGAATGTGCTTGAATCGTCCAAAGTAACTTTTAGTGCTTTCTTCTTATTCGGTTGCTTCTTCTTCATTTAGGGACATTTACTTTTGAAGTGCCCCAATCTTTTACATTTGTAGCAAATTATTTGATCCTTTTAAAGTTCATTTTTGTTTTTAGTGTCATGTTTAGTCTTGTTCATTTTTATAAATTTTTAAAATTTTTTTGTTAGAAGTGTCAAGTCATCATCATCATCATCATCATCACTTGAGTTTTCTCTCAAGTAGTCTTCTTGAGTTCTAAGTGTCAAATCCTTCATATTCTTTGGAAGGTTGTTCTCAAGTTCTTAAGTTTTTCATGTACATTGCATGTTATTTCATAGGTTATTAAAAATCTGATAAGTTCTTCGAGTGAAAAATTGTTCAAGTTCTTGGCTTCTTGAATTGTAGTTGCTTTAGGATCCCAACTCTTTGGAAGGGATCTTAATATCTTGTTAACAAGTTCAAAGTTAAAAAAACTTTTACCAAGTGCTTTTAGACTATTGACGACATCCGTAAATCGAGTGTACATGTCTCTGATGGTCTCGCTTGGCTTTATGTGAAAAAATTCATAACTATGAACTAAAAGATTGATTTTTGACTCCTTAACTTTACTCATGCCTTCGTGTGTAATTTCAAGTGTATATCAAATATCACAAGTCATTTCACAAATAGAAACTCGATTGAATTCATTTTTATTTAATGCACAAAACAAAGCATTCATAGCTTTGACATTTAGGAGAAATTCTTCTTCACCAAATCATTCCAATCGTTCATTGGAAGAGAAGACTTTTGAAATCCATTTTCGATGATATTTCATAACTTGAAATCCATAAAAATTAAGAAAATCTTTATTCTAGTTTTCCAATAAGTGTAATCCATTCCATTGAATATGGGAGGACGTATAATAGAATGACCCTCATGATTACCAGCAAAAGCCATCTCTCTTGGGTTTTAAACTAAATCGAGAGTAACCTTACTATGATACCAATTATTAAGATCAATGTGACACTAAGAGGAGGGGGGTGAAATAGTGCAGCGATAAAAATATTATTAATTTAAAAAATTTTGTTTGATAAGATCGTTTCGATAAAGCCCATATAGTAAAGTAATGAAAATAATGACTTAGACTAAATGCAAAGTGTAGAGTGCAGCTAAGTAGTGAAATAAAGCAGTAAAGAAAGAACACATTGGATTTGTAGTGGTTCAGTCACTGTGACTTATGTCCACTTCCGATTCCACCTACGTCCACTTTCGATTCCTCCTCCGTTGAGGTCACGACGTCCACTAATGATCTTCCTTCAATAAACGAAGACCAACCACCTTCTTACAAAGCTTTCTCCTTTTCATGGGTTTAGGAGACAACCCTTACAACCCTCACACTTCTTCTCTAATGATTATAAAGTTGAAGAAGGAGGACTCTTAGCTCTTTTTATAACACTTTTACACCCCAACTTTTAAAGATTTTTTCACACTTTGTTATAGCCTTTGTTACCTTTTCATGTAGAAAGGAATGAGGTATTTATAGGCCCTAATGGCTTCAAAATTGGAGCCAAAAAGTATCTCATCCCAGATTTCTGGGGTACTGACGGTATCACCGCCATTACTAGATGACGCTAGTAGTACCACCGCCTGATACTCTGACGCTAGTAGTACCACCACCCAGTTTGGTGGTACTACCGCTTGATAGGGCCTTGGAGACTGGGCTTTAGCAACACCATCGCCTGACAGGGCAGTACCATTGCTTGGCAGCATTAACTGCTGACGGTACCACTACTTGGGTGGTACCACTGCCTGATACTCTAACACTAGTGGTATCACCACCTAGTCTGGTGGTACTACCGCCTAATAGAGCCTCAGAAACTGGGCTTTGGCGATACCATCGCTTGACAGGGTGGTACCATCGCCTAGCAGTATTAATTGCCGATGGTACCGTCGTCGAGACCACTTGGGAGGTTGACCCTTAAGCGGTTCCACCGCCCACCTTGGGCAATGACATCACTAGGCAAGGCTCCAAGTGGCTGAGTAGGCCTTTCATCCAACCCAACTCATTCTTATTTTGGGCTTAGTTGGCTCCTAACTAAGTTAGTGGGATTGACTCCCAATCCTAACTCAATCTTGGTTCTAACTACGACAATTAAGGAATTAACTAAGCAATCTTTGTCTGGTATATCAATCGTTCTTCCAACGAAGTCTTGACAAACTTTCGGTAAACTTTTCGGCATGTTTTTGGAAAACTCCCGATAAACTCTTAGTGAACTCCCCACAAACTCCCGACGAACTCTCGGCGAGCTTCCAGTACATTGTTCGAATCTTCAACATATCATCCGATCTTTGACTCTGACCTAATATCTGCTTTATGCCTTATTCATTATTATAGTTAATCCTGCAACACTTATCTCAACATATGGATTAAATCATTTATCAATTGATTTCATCATCAAAATCCAAGATTCAACAAAGTTTTAATAATAAGTATATATATAGTTAGTAGAAAATACTTTTACATTTAATAAGAATGACTTTGATTATATTTAAGGTAAGTTTGAGGTTAAATATCATATTATATATATATATATATATATATATATATATATATATATATATATATATATATATATATATATATATATAAAAGATAATAAATTACTTATGTATGGATGGAGTAATGGATGATTAAGTGGAGTTAGAAATTTTATGAGTTACACTAAAAATGTTAAGAAATACAAATATGATTGAAGGATGAATTTAGATCAAAACATAGTCTTTGTTAATCTAAATTAGGCTCAAATTAAGTTACTACAACCCAAAATTATATTAAAAGAAAAAAAAGAAAGGAAAAAACTTTAGATGAGACTTAATGCGAATCAACTCAAGACCTCTTGGATGCCTCTTAAGCAGCTCAAAAACCACCTTAATCATTTCTTTCCATCTTGAGCCATTCTTCTAGATCTTCACCTTGTCTTTATGGAGGTCAACAACCTAGGTCTAAGGAAGAACAAGGTAAGAAAATCTAATCCTTCCCTGGATATAACCCTTGGTTTAGTTTAGCAAATTGTAAACTAAAATTTTCAGCTACTTTTGAGTAACATAGAGTTTGATCTAATCTCTAATTTTTTTGATATATTTATATGAATCAGTTATGATCCCAATGCCTTTTGTATCACTTTAATCTAAAATTTATTCTTAAGAGTTATGGATGTTCCAAGTTAAAGTACTTAGAATTACCTATTTTTTATGAAAGAATTCTATTCAAGCTAAATTAATATCCTTAGGGATATAATTAGCTCTTGTTCTTTTGATATGTTGAAAAGGACCTCTTATGATTCTTAAGATTTTAGAATTAAGTAAATACTGATTCTATTTTAAGTTAAAATTATATATATTTAGTTTTATATGTTTGTTGAGGTTTATAAAATTTTATGATAATATAAGATGGTTTGGTTAGCAATAATAGTGAAATAAGATTATTTTATAAAATCATATAATTGTTTGATTGATAGTAACAAGTTCATTTATTTACTAGTGAAATTATTAGCAAATTGATGATAGAATTAAAATGAGTTTAGAAATTCAGAGAGGAAACCAGATTCTGACTCAGTAAATTATTATCATCATAATAATTCACTTATCTCATGGATTATAAACGTACTAGGCCATTATGTCATAGTCCTCAAACGGTACAGGGGATCTAATCCATTGGACCTATTTATCCTCATTTATCATGTATCTATAGTTTGTTATCCATCTAATATCCTAGAGACTATATACCGAGCGTGGTGCTGTTAGGCCTATATGGATTCCATCCGGGCAGATTCTCTTGAAGAGCTCCTTTTCTCTCTATCTGAGTAACCCTCGCTAGGGATTTGCTTGAATGAAAATACATCAGATATTCCTTTCATGATACCAAGAGTGGATGATTCTTTATTGACACCCAATTGTCTTCGTAATGTTGATTGTCATTCTTAATGATCGTTTATACTAAATCTGAAACTTTCTGACTTATAAGTTTGATATCAAAGAACATAGTACTCAAACAAGGCATCCTTGGTAGTCTCAAGTCTAAGGACTAATACGTAACTGGAACTATGAAATCGTTGCCTAACGATGAAGTATCATTAACTATTTAGTATTTCGTTAGTAGATCATTCAATAAACTCATTCTCCAATGAGCACCTATACCATATTCCTAGTGTTCCCATATAAATAACTATGAGACTAGCTACCTCCATCATATGGACGAGTATATAGTACATCGGTCTATTCGATTACCTCGATGTTTTTCTCGAGTAACCTATAATTAGAAATATTTAGGATCTATGTTTAAAGACGAATTTGTCTCATTATCATGATCTCATCATGATCAAATTCTCATTGCATAAATTCAAAGACATCACAATATATTCATCATATAATATAAAGTGAGAAAATGTTATTTATTAGTATTAACCAAAAGAGATTGTACAGTGAATTACATGTGTCATCACTTACATAATTAACTTACAAGGTACTTATAACTAGCATATATGACACGATATATGCTTACCTAAATAAGTTTATCAAAGTTTATACTTATTAAGTTATTACTCATCTTAAGCCTCATTTTACAAGTGAGAACACTAATGCCCCCCCCCCACTCATGTGATGGGTAGGGAGGTGAGCTAAGTGTTGGCCCACGCCAGTGTAGATATAGATGATGATATATTAGTATTTATATGTATGTAAATTTTAAATAGGATATGCATGTGTGATGCTTGAGTTTATTTGTTTATAACATATATACAACCGTCAAACACCAATATGTACAGAAAAAATCATGTCGTTTTGTTTGACAAGTGACATGTTATAAACTTGCCGACTTTTCCATTATGTTATTATTGCTAGCTTAAGTAAATGAAAAGGTAACATCCTATGTCAGTCCTATATATAGGGTATGAGTGAAATTCAGAGTAGGGTGTTACATAAATTCATTGAGTTCTATTGACCACTTTAGGAGTTGACCAATTGTATTAGACCTCAAGAGGATTTTTCACATTGGTCGATTTATCATTATAATAATATGATTGAATTGGAAGTATAGTCTATGCTTCTTGGTAGCTAAGATTAACGCATATGTGAGCTTCTCATCGGATACCATGTTTTAACATCCTATAAAATATGATTGGTTTAATACATGAGGTTTTGTATATATTCCTTCTCTCATATTAATACTGAACTTATGGTTGATAAGGTTATTAATAGATATAGTAAAAACTCAAAGTTGGGGCGATGTTGTCAAATACTTTTTAAGTTGTTCAAATCCCTCCTACATCGCTTGGATCACTAGAAGTCCTTTAGTTACTTTAAAATCTTCAAGAATGGTAAGCATCGATCTTTAGTTTTTAAGAAGAAATAGTTTAGTGTAGCAATTTGACCTATCAATTACTGAACTTCTTTTATGAAAGTAGGATGGTTTAAATTTTTTTAGGGTTCACATCAATCCCTCTTGGATGAATCACAAACGTAAGGAATCTAATAGAATGGATGCCGAATGCACACTTAAACAAGTTTAGCTGCATCTAGAACTTTTTTATGATTGTGAAGGTTTCCTCGAGGTTAGACAAGGTGGATGTCGAATGTTCAACTTTTGACCAATATGTTGTCTACATATATCTTTATATTCCTATCTAATCTGATGTTGGAATATTTTATTAACTATCATTTGTTAAATTGCCATAATATTCTTGAACCTAAAAGGCATGACTTTATAAGAGTACATGCCATGACCAATGATGAATGACGTATGCTCTTTATCTTCCTCAATCATTTTTATTTGATTGTACCTTAATATGCATCTATTAAAGTAAATAGTTCATGGCCAAAGGTCAAATCAATCAATTAGTGGATTAGGGATAAAGAAAAGCTATACTTCATATAGGCTTTATTGAGATTTGGTCGGGCCTAGTCAAATCCAGAGGAACTTTAATGAGAGGCTCGCTAGTTTTAGGATAAGCCGCCAAAGGTTTTGACTCCTTAGAGCTAGCTAATAAATGAAAAAGGTCATCTTCTTTAGGAGCATCCCAACGTTAGGTAACACTATCTAGACACTCATGAGTCAATCCTAAGCCTCCTAAACCTAGTGCTAGTGGGGTGTTTCAAGGTCATATAATATGTGGAGATGATTGCTTAAAGCCGATTAAGAGTTAGACATCTAATAATAGCCAATAATAGCGTTATATGTAGATAAAATATCTATTATTAAGAATCTAGTCTTTACTGTCTTTAAATAGCTACCTAACCTGAATATAACGTATAAGTCGATAATTTCTACCAGAGTAAAAGAGTCCCCAATGGAGCCTATGACCGTAGAAAAGATCAACTTTAGGTTTTTTGCAATTAGGTTAATCTTCTAAAAAACAACATAATACATGATGTCAACAAAATTTTCTATATTAATTAGGATCTTTTTTGCCAAGGCATGGGTGACCCTATGTGAGATGACAAGTGCGTCATTATGTTCAAGATCCAAGTGCTTCACTTCTTGCTCCTTGAACATGATGGATAGATCACAATTGAGGCATAAGTTATGTAGGCAAAAGTACGGGATCCCCCTAATGCCGATCTGCCAACTATCATGTTCACCTACCACTCAATAGGTCCCCATAGCCTTGGGGATGTATCCTAGGCCCCAGTAAGGTCTAGTACAAATGTCTCTCTAGATCAGTTCTTTAATTTGTTGTTTTAAATCATAATAATCTTTTGTATCATGGCCATACATCTAATGGAACCAACAATATTTGGATTATTTCTTTTTGTTAGAGGGGCTCATAGGGGACGAGGTGTACGGAGGATACCCTTCTCCAATATTTACATGAATATTTCATTGGGAAAGTGTTTAATGGGGTGAATTCATGATGAGGAGGGGCTTGGTCTCTCCTTGACCTCTCATTTCACGATCATTCTAGGGGGGTCGATCATGGGACTCTTTCCACCTTTGTCAATGTCCTTAGTTCTGAGCTCATTTTCTTGGCAATAATGGATTTGACCATTGTTAAATCTTAGATTTTGATGATAAAATCAATTGATGAATTTATTGACTAATATGCTTTTGAGATAAGTGACGTTGGAAATACTTTGATCATGGGCTTTAACCATCGAAGGGCAAATTGTCGAAGTAGGAGAATCAGATATTGTGCCAAAAAAATATCATATAAAAAATTAGACATTGAGCTGGAGGATTGGTCAATATGCAAAAGATTAAACTTTGAGCTATAAGTTTGGGCATCATGCCTAAAGGATTGGATATTGTACTAAAATATTATATGCCGTGGGAAAGTCGACATGCTGATAAATTAGACGATGTGCCAAAGAAAAGTAGACAGTGTTAGATGTTTGAATGAAGTACTAGAAGATTGAATAACATGCCATAAGGGCATACAACATGCTAAAAGCTTCATAATTGTACTAGATATATAGTTGGATTATTAAAGTTTTGATCGAGGTCTTTTTGGGTCAAATTGTATTGGTATTGGGTTGAAACCATACCAATTTATCGAGAAAGCCAATGAGCTTGGACCAGGGCCAAATTGGGCTCACTAGAAGATTCAAACAATGGCCTTGGCCTAGGTGGTGGTACCATTAGGCCCAAGTAGTGGTACCGCCTGAGTCAGTTGACAAGCACAAACAGTGCTTGTCAGCAATGGTACCACCTAGTGTGGCCCTAAAAGTCTAAAATTGTAATGTTAAAAGGTATAATGATAATACTGCTTGTACCCTAAAATTTTTAGAGATTTAAATTTTTTGACTCTATTTTGATGCTTTTTGGGGCCTATAAATACCCCACTAAGGCTTAATTAATGGAGTATTAAATTCTAAGTTTATAAATAATTATGGCTTTCTCTTTGAGCATCATTTGTATATTTTTCCTTCTTCCTTAATTTAGAGGTGATTCTAAGTCGTAGAATGTGAGAAATCTTATAAAAGAGTGAGTGTGGATATTTTCTCCTTAGTTTGTTAAAAGGAGAAAAGCTATAACAATAGTAGTTAATATTCGCCTATTAGAAAGAAGATTGACAGTGAAAACTGTTAGCATCGACGGAAGAGAAATCACGAGTGGATGTAGGTCAGAAAGACTAAATCATTATAAATCGATTTGCATTTCTTCTCTTACTTTTGATTTTCTATTGCTTATTTATTTACTTTACACTCAACCCTTATTCACATTCTTGAGTAATTGTGTTTTCAATACAGATTTATTGATCAAACTTTAAAATTAGTTAAAATATGCTATAGTACTAATTCACCCCCTCCCCTCTCATCTCTTAGTGCCATTATGATCCTTACAATTGGTATCAAAGTGTCACTCTATCGCTCATCCTCCTATATTCAATGGGACGACTTATACCTATTGAAAAACTAAAATGAAAATTTTTCTTCTTTCTATGGATTTTGTTTCTAGAACGTCGTCGAGTTTGACTTTCAAAAATATTTTAAACCGATGAATAAATAGAATGATTTTGAAAAAAAAATATTTTTTTAAATGCTAAAGTTATGAATACTTTATTTTATACTTTAGATAAAAATAAGTTTAATCGAGTTTCTACTTGTGACACCGCATATGATATTTGGCACACACTCGAAGTTACTCAGGAATGAACAAATAGAGTAAAAGAATCTAAAATGAATCTTTTGGTTTATAGTAATAAATTATTTAAAATTAAATCAGGCAAATCCATTGGTGATGTGTACACCTATTTTATATTTGTCAATGGTTTAAAATCTTTTGATAAAAATTATACTAATCTTGAATTGGTGAATAAAATTTTAATATCACTTTCTAAAAGTTGGAATTCAAAGGTAACGACAACATAAGAAGCTAAATACTTAAAAAACTTTCCTCTTAAAGTACTTATAGGATCTTTAATAATCTCTGAAATAACCTGTAAAGCACATGATGAAGAAGAGGAAAACCTTCTAAAGAAAATGAAGGATATTTCCCTTAAAACCAAAGAAGACTGCTCAAGCAAAAGCTCAAATAATGATAATGATGACATAGCACTCCTTACTAGAAAATAAAAAAAGTTTACATGGAGAAACAAGACAAATCTTGCAAGACGAGAAGATGAAAATAAAAGTAAAGTCATTAACCTAAAAGAAGAAGAAAGCACTCAAAGCAATGAAGGATGAATCAAGTAAGTCAGAAATCGAAAAGCAAACCAATGAAGATGAAGTGATAAACTATACCATAATAACCTTCAACAATGAGATATTTGACTCTCCCAAAATATCTTTATTATATAATGAATTACTTAAAGCATTTTATGATCTATATAATAAACTTAAAAAGATTAATAAAAATATAATTTGCTAAAAAAGGATCATATCTCTCTTATTAATGAATTTGATATATTGAAAAATAAGCATGACAAATATATGTCGATATCTTGTATTAAATGTAAAGAATTATAATCTCTTAAAAAGGAAAATATGTTTGTATAATAAACATTAGAAAAAATTAAAATTGAAAATAAGTTACTAAATATGATTCTTATTAACTAAGATTGTGTATCAAGAAAAGAAGGAATTGGCTTCGTCAATAATAACACTCATCAAAAGCCAACAAAATTTGTAAAATGACTCATGCTACATATTCCTCATAAAGTTAAATATAATTTTTTGGAATAATTTGATCACTATGCTTACACATGCTTTTTTAAAAAAATATAGTTCTCATAAATTAGTTTGGATTCCTAAATGAACTATAAGTGATTTAATATCAAAAGTGAAGCAAGGTAGATCTAACCATAAAGGACCCAAAATTAAATGAGTACCTAAAACAATCCTTTTTTCTTATAGGTATATCTCTAAACAAGAGCTAGGAGTGAAAAAAAAAGTATTTTGATAGTGAATGCTCAAAGGCATATGATTAGAGATCCAACACACTTCTCAAAGCTCACTAGTCAAGATAGAGGATATATTATCTTTCAATACAACAATAAAGGAAAAAATAATTGGTATTGGAAATATTGGTAACAAATTGAATCTATTGATTGAAGATGTACTTTTGGTAGATGGTTTGAAATATAACTTAATAAGTAATAACCAACTTTATGATAATAGATACAATGTTAAATTTGAATCTTGTGCTTGCATCATAGAAATATCAAATAAGAATATATCTATGATTGCTTTAAGAAGTGATAATATTTATACTATTTATTTTGCTAATTTTTATGATGAAACTTGTTTTTCGATTTTGAATGATGATGCATGACTTTGAAATAGAAGACTAGGGCATGTTAGTATGAAATTAATCTCATAAATTAAAACTAAAGAACTTATAAGAGGAATACTTAAAATTAAATTTGTTAAAAATAAAATTTATGATGCATGCCATCTAAGAAAATAAATAAAGAGCAATTTAAACCTAAAAATCATGTGAGTACAACTAGACCATTAAAACTAATTCATATTAATTTTTTTGGACTTATTAATATCACAAGCGTAGGAAGTAGCAAATACACTTTTGTGATTATTGATGATTATAATATATATACTTGGATATACTTCTTGACACATAAAAATGATTGTTTTAAATATTTTATCAAATTTTATAAATAAGTTTAAAATAAAAAAATCTTATGATTTCATCTATTCAAAGTGATCATGGTAGTGAATTTAAAAATCATAATTTTTAAAAATTTTATGATTTAAATGGGTATGACCATAATTTCTCCACTTTAAGAAATCCATAACAAAATAAAGTTATAGAGGGAAAGAATAGGAGTTTACAAGAGATGACAATGACCGTGCTTAATGATCAGAGTCTACCTAAGTACTTTTGGGCCAAAGCAATTAACATAACATATTATCTCATGAATAGGGTTCTTATAAGACCTCTATTATCTAAAACTTTCTATAAATTATGGAACAGTAAAAGACCCAACATTTTATATTTCAGAGTTTTTAGATACAAATGTTTTATTTTAAATAAAAAGAAAGCCTTATAAAAATTTGATATAAAATTCAATGAAGGTATTTTTCTTGGATATTCCTATATCTCTAAAGCTTATCAAGATTTTAATAAGATATCCTTAGTTATTGAGGAATCTATTCATGTTGTCTTTAATGAATCTCTCGAAGTTAAGAAAAATAATTTTGATGATAATTTTGAATTTGATAAATTAAATTTGAATGCAAACTCTCCTTCCCAATGGAATGAAAGTATGTATATGCATATCCTAAGGAGATAATTATGAAAGATACATCAAAAGGTATTCCAACTCATTCTTTGTTAAAAAATATTTATGTAAATGCTACATTTTTATCTCAAATTAAGTTTAAATGTATCAATGATGCTCTCAAAGATGACACATGAATCTCGGCAACACATGAAGTATTAAATCAATTTGAAAAAAATAAAGTTTAGACGTTTGTCCCTAGGCCTAGTAATCATCTTATGATTGACACTAAATGGATTTTTAGGAATAAGTAAGATAAACAAGATACTATAGTTCGAAACAAAGTTAGATTAGTAGGCAAATGTTTCAACCAAGAAGAAGGTATAGATTATGAAAAAACTTTCGCTCATTTAGCTAAACTTAAAGCCATAATGATACTCCTTACCTATACATGTTTTAAAAATTTTAAATTATTTTAAATAGATGTCAAAAGTATTTTTCTTAATGGCTTTATTTTCAAAAAAGTTTTTATTGAGCAACTATCTGAATTTGAAAATAATATTTTTCTAAACCATGTTTACAAATTATCTAGGGCCCTTTATAGGTTGAAACAAGCCCCTAAGGATGAGATATTTAGCTATTTTCTCATTCAAAATAATTTTTTAAAAAGCAAGGCAGACACCATATTATTTATTAAATATTTTAAAAATAATTTTTTTATTATTCAAATTTATGTTGATGATATTATTTAAGATTCTATAAATGAATCTTTATGTGAATCGTTTAATAAGAGTATAAGCCAAGAATTTGAAATAAGCTTCATGGGTGAATTGATATTTTTCTTAGGATTACAAATTAAGTAACTAAATGATAGAATTTTCATTAGTCAAACCAAGTATACTTTGGATCTATCAAAATAGTTTCATATGGATAGTGCTAAAGTTATTAACACACCAATAAGTATTTCTACTAAATTAAATATAAATAATAAAAAAGAATGCTATGATCAAAAGACTTAAAGAGGTATGATAGGAAGTTTATTATACCTTACTACAACTAGACCTGATATATTATTTACTGTTGAGCTTTGTATAAGATTCAAATCTAATCCTAAATAATCTCATTATAAAGTAGTTGAAATAATTTTTATATGCATAATAGAAACTCCTAATATAGGATTGTGCATAAGTAATTTGGATTAAAAATACTTTAGAAGATGATGGACTTTGCTTAAAAAATATCCCTATAAAGTGTGACAAGACTAGTTCAATTTGCTTATTAAAGAATCCTTTTTAACATTCACAAACCAAGCATATTGACACTAGATATCATTTATTATGGATCATATAAGCAATCATGGCATATTCTTGGATTTTATTGATATAAAATATCAGCTAGCAGATATCTTAACTAAGACACTAAGTGAGAAATAATTTGATTTTATTAAAAGGGAATTAGGCATGTTAAACCTAAATGAATGAATCTTGATAAGCCTAAAATAAAATTTAGATGTCCTACCTATTCTTCAAATTAGTGAACCTATTTACCCTAGAATAGTTAGATGGTTCTATAAAATTTGCATGTAAATGAAAATGATAAGGTATCCACTTATCTTCTAGGGCAACATATATCTATCATAGATGACATAATTTGTAACCTTATAGGAATTACTAAAAAAAGATGAGGTTGCTATTTTACATAATATAGGACACTGAGTTAATTGGACTTGTATATTCTAAGGCTATGTTACTATTTAACACAAAATTACTTTATTATATCATGATTAGCATTCTGCTTCCTAAACAGTACAATCTTGATAAAGTGAATATTTTGGAAATAAACATCATATATTGGATTATGATAGGATGTGAGAATTGCTTTGGATATCTGATACATTAAAACATGATTGATATATATAAGAAAGATATGATACTTTTATATGGTGGCCTGATTACTATACTACTATATGCACACAATATAGCCATCCTACTAAACGAAGAAATCATGAAATTAGATAGATTTAATATTATTAATAGAAACATATTAAGAAGATTGAGGTGCACTATAATGGATGAAATTTGGACTAGATTACCTAGAAGAACTGATCCTCCTCTACCTGAACCTAAATAAGAAACATCTATACAAAGGGGTAGCCCTTCTCCTCCTACTAATCTCTTTGAGGCGAGACCTCTAGCGGATCCAACACCCTCTTCATCTTCTGATTCTACAATAGCCCGATTGAATCGTATTGAACTTCATTAAGACCAAAGTTTGACAAAAATGCAATATATTCATCAACATCTTGATACTTTTGATGCTCATTTTCATATTTTATTTAGATATTTTAGATTACCACCACCCAAGTTGCTTGTATATATCTCCTTTTTTATTGATGATAAAGGAAAAAAAGTCTTTATTTTTTGATGATGTGGTAACTATGCATATTAAATAAGAAAAATTATGATGTTTTAACCTATGATGATGATGATGTTGAAATTATGCAATGATTATTATAACATTTTAAACTAAAATTATGCATATGTTTTATACAATGATTATTTTGATATTTTAATTAAAATTATGCACATGATTTCTATAATGATTACTATTGAAAGTCACTAAGATTTATGATTAAAATTATTTTAACTTGAATTGAAAGGTTAACACTAAAAGGTTATTATTTTTTGAATTCGAGTTTAAAATGGCATACAAATAGGGAGAACTTGGTTAAAACTATGTCATCAATTAGTTGTCATCATCAAAAAGATTGTTGAATCATGGATTTTGATAAGGAAATCAATTAATGAGTTAATGGACTAATATGCTTTTAAGATAAGTAATACAAGAAATACTTTGATTACAGACTTGAACCATTAAATGATAAATTGTGGAAGTAAGAGAATTAGACATTGTGCTAGAAAAGTATCATGTTGGAAATTGAATATCGAGCCGAAAGATTGGTCAATATGTCAAAGATTGAACTTCATGCTATAAGATTAAGCATCATGTTGGAAGGATTGAATATTACAATAAAAGATCAAATATCGTAGGAAAGTTGATATGTCAATAGACCAGGTCATATGCCAAAAGAAAGGATGATGTGCCGAAGGTTTGGATGAAGTGTTGGAAGATTGGATGATATATTGGAATGGCATATAACATGCTGAACGCTTCGTAATTGTGCTGGGTATGTGGTTTGATTGTCTAAGTTGAGGTTTTTCAAAGTCAAATTATGTTGGTATTATGTCAAAACCATGTCAACTTGTCAAAAAAACTAATAGGCTTGGACTTGGGCCAAACTAGGCCCGTCATAAGGCAAAAACAGTGGCCTTAAATAGGCCTTAGTGGTGGTATCACTTGAGTCAACTAACAAGCACAAACAGTGCTTGTTGGTATCGCATATATAAGCGGTGGTATCACCTAGGGCAGTAGTGGTACCACCCAGAATTCAAAAATTTCGAAGGTGGTCTCGTTCGAATGTTTAAAATTGTGGCATCAAAAGTTACGATGGTAGTAGTAGTACCGCCCATATCCTAAAATTTTTAAAGACCTAAATTTTTTGACTCTATTTTAAAGTCTTTTAGAGCCTATAAATATCACATTAAGACTTGGTTAATGGAGTATCAGATTTTGAGTTTATGAGGGGTTGTAGCTCTCTCATTGAATATTGTTTGAGTCTCTTTCTCTTTCTTAAGTTTCGAGGTGATTTTAACTTATAAAAGATGAGAAATCTTGTAAAAGAGTGAGTGTGGAGGTTCTCCTAAGCCTAATAAAAGGAAAAAAGCTATAACAAGGATAGTTAATCTTTACTCATTGGAAAAAAAAATAGTAGTAAAAGCCAATGGCTTCGACGGAAGAGGAATCGGGAGTGGACATAGGTTAGAAAGATCGAACCATTATAAACCGACTTGTATTCCTTCTCTTACTTTTGATTTATTTTTGCTTAATTATTTACTTTACTCGAAACCCTTACTCACATTCTTAATTATATTGAATCTCAGATTTTAATGATGAAATCAATTGATTTATGATATAATTCATGTGTTGAGAAAAGTGATGAAGGACTAACTATGATCATGAAAAAGAAAAACAATTAAAGAATAAGACGTTGAGCCGGAGTCAAAGATCGAGCATTGGGCTAGAAGAATTGAACAATGCACCGAGAACAGATGGATCGAGCGTTACACCGAAGGTCTGGACAATGTGTCAAAAGCTTGCTAGGAGTTCATTGGGAGTTCATCGGGAGTTCGCTAAAAGTTTACTGGAAGTTTGAATGAACAATTAACATATCGTACAATTGAGATTGCTATTATTATAATTGTTTGAAATAACATATGCAGCACATGATGAACTTATCATGTTCTTGATGATCTAAGAAATAGCATATGTAGTACATAATGAACTTGAGAACAACTTTCTAAATAATAGGAAGGACATAATACTTAGAACCAAAGACAACCATTTGAGAGAAAACTCAAGTGATGATGATGATGACTTGACACTTCTTACAAAAAAATTTAAAAAATTATTAAAACGAAAGAAAATAAAATAAGATACTAAGAACAAAAATGAACTCAAAAAGGACATAATGATATGCTATGAATGCAAGAAGCCGGGATACTTCAAAAATGAATATCTCCAAGTGAAAAAGAAGCTACCAAAGAAAAAGAAGATGCTTAAAGTAACTTGGGATGATTTAAGTGCATTCAAAGATGATGAGCCAATCAATAAAGAAGAAGTTATAAATTATGCGTTAATGGTATTTGGCAACGAGGTATGTAACTTAAACAAATCTTCCTTATTTTACGATAAATTATTTAATATATTTAATGGCATAATTGATGATGTTAAATTAGTTAGTAAAAAGTATAAACTGTTAAAAAAGAATCATGCTTCTCTTGCTAGTGAATTTAAAAAATTAAAAAATAAGCATGATGATTGTATATTAGCTCATTTCACTAAGTGTGAAAAGTTAGATTTAATTAAGAAAGAAAATATTTTACTACAAAAAATATTAAAAAAATTTAAAATAGGTAACAAATCTTTAAACATGATCTTTGCTAATAAAGGTCGTGTTCATAGAAAAGAAGGAATTTGCTTTGTGAGTAACACTCAATAAAAGCCAACTATCTTCCTTAAAAGACCTACATTACATATTTTACTTGGAAATAATTATAATTTTTGTGGTAGATTTAGACATTATGCCTATAGATATTCATTTAAAAAGTATAGTCCATAAAAATTAGTTTGGGTTCCTAAAAGAACCATGAATAACTCAATGCCAATAGTTAAGATAGGTAGATCTATTAATGAGGGACTCAAAGTTAAATAGATACCTAAAAGAAAATCTCCTTTCTTGTAGATATATTTACAATCAAAAGCTAAGAGCAAGAGATAGTACCTTGATAGTGGATAGTCAAGGCACATGACCAAAGATCCAACACACTTCTCTAAGTTCATTAGCTAAAACAAAGGATATATCACCTTCGGAGACAACAAAGAAAAATTATTAGCAAAGGAACCATAGATAACAAGTCAAGCCTCTTGATTGAAGATGTGTTATTAGTAGATGGTTTAAAAAATAATCTACTAAGAATTAATCAATTATTTGATAAAGAATATACCATCAAATTTGAATCTAATGCTTGTATAATTGAAATACCACACAAAAATAGATCTATGATTGCTTTAAAATATAATAATGTGTATACTATTAATATTAATGATTTTTGTAATGAAACATATTTTTTGGCTTTAAACAATGATGCATGACTTTGGCATAGGAGATTAAGTCATGCTAGTATGAAACTAATCTTTCAAATTTCAACTAAAAAACTTATAAGAGGAATGCCTAGCATCAAGTTTGTCAAAAACAAAATTTATGATGCATGCCAACTAGAAAAATAAATAAAAAGTAGTTTCAAATCAAAAAATTAAATAAGCACCTTTAGACCACTACAATTGATCTATATATATTTTTTATTTAGACTAATTGATATAACAAATCTAGGAGGTAGTAAATGTACCTTTATAATTATTGATAATTATAGTAGATACACTTGAACATACTTCTTGGTATATAAAAATGATTACTTTAAATATTTTTTAAAATTTTATAAACTTGTTCAAAATAAAAAGGGCTTTATGATTTTGTCTATTCATATTGATCATGGGGGTGAGTTTCAAAATCGTGATTTTCAAAATTTTTATGTCAAATAAGTATAACTATAATTTTTCTACTCTAAGAAATCCAGAACAAATTAAAGTAGATGGGAGAAAAAACAGGAGCTTACAAGAGATAGCAAGAACCATATTAAACGAACATAGCCTACCCAAATATTTTTGGGCCAAAGCCGTTAACATAACATACTATGTCATGAATAGAGTTTTCGTAAGACCATTACTTTCCAAAACTCCTTATAAATTATGGAATAATAAAAGACCTAATATTTTATATTTTAAAATTTTTAGTTGTAAATATTTTGTTTTAAACAAAAAAAGATGCCTTAGGAAAATTTAATGTAAAATCCGATGAAAGAATTTTTCTCAATTATTCCTCTATTTCCAAAGTCTTTCGTGTATTTAATAAAAGAACCTTGATTATAGAGGAGTCCATTCATGTTGTTTTTAATAAGCTTTCTGAATTTAAGAAAAATAATTTTGATGATGATTTTAATTTTGATGCTTTAAGTTTGAATAAAAACTCACCCCCTCAAGCAACTTGTATCCATCTTCTTTCAAAGAATCATTACATAAGGAATGGAAGTATGTAGATGCTCATCCTAAGGAACTAATCATTGGGAATCCATCTTCTTTTAAATTTTTTTATATGAACGTGATCTTTTTGTCTTAAATTGAACCAAAATGTATTGACGATGCCCTAAAAGATGATTCATGGGTTATTGAAATACAAGAAGAGTTCAAATAATTTGAGAGAAATGATGTGTGAAAGCTTGTTCCTAGACTTAGCGATCATTTAGTAATTGGTACTAAATCAATCTTTAGAAATAAGCAAGATAAACTTGGTATCATGGTTAGAAACAAGGCTAGATTAGTGGCCAAATATTTCAACTAAGAAGAATGTATTGATTATGAAGAAACCTTCACTCCTGTGGCTAAACTTGAAGCCATAAGAATTCTTCTTGCCTATGCATATTGTAATAATTTTAAGTTATTTCAAATAAATATCAAAAGTGCTTTCCTAAATAGCTTTATTTCCGAAGAAGTTTATGTTGAGCAACCACCCGAATTTGAAAATACTTTCTTTTCTAACCATATTTTTAAGTTATCTAAGACTCTCTATGGGTTAAAACAAGCCCTTAGGGGACAATATGAGAGGTTTAGTTATTTTATTATTTAAAATAATTTTATGAAAGGTAAGGTCGATATTACATTGTTTATTAAATATTTTAAAAATAATTTTTTTATTATTCAAATTTACATTGATGATATTATTTACAGTTCTCTTAATGAATCTTTATATGAAACTTTTGTTAAATGCATAAGCCAAGAATTTGAAATGAGTTTAATGGGAGAATCAATTTTTTTTTATAGAATTATAAATTAAGTAACTTAGTGATAGAACCTTTGTTAGTAAAACTTAGTATGCTTTAGATCTATAAAAATGATTTAATATAGATAGTGCTAAGGCTATTAATATACTAATGAGTACTTCTACAAAATTAGATATGGAAAGAATGTTTTGATCAAAAGACTTACAGGGGTGTGATAGATAGTTTACTATAACTTACAGCAATTAGACCTAATTTTATATTTAGTGTTAGACTAAATACTATATTTCAATCTAATCCCAAGCAATCTCACTTAAAAGCTATTAACAAGATTTTTAAATACCTAAATGGAACACCTAATTTAGGATTATGATATCTAAAAACTAAAAATCTTGAATTGATTGCTTATGTCGATACTGATTTTGCTAAATATAAAATAGATAGAAAAAATATATCTAAAACATGTCAACTCTTATGTTATTCACTTATTTCCTAGTCTTCCAAGAAATAAAATTTGGTTGTATTATTTACAGCCGAGGCTGAATATGTAGCTATAGGTGCATGTTATGCATAAATTATTTAAATGAAAAATACTTTATAAGATTATGGACTATATTTAAAAAATATTTCTATAAAATATGATAATACTAGTGTAATATATTTAACAAAAAATCTCATTTAACACTCTATAATTAAACATATTGATATTATACATCATTTTATTAGAGATCATGTCAATAATCATGATATATCTTTAGAATTTATTAATATAAAATATTAATTAGTTGATATTTTTACAAACATTGAATGAGGAACAATTTAATTTTATTAGAAGAGAATTAGGTATATTAAATTTTCCTAATGCACGAGTTTCTCTTATCTATAGTCGAGGCTGAATATGTAGTAGTAGGTGTATGTTGTGCACAAGTTATTTGAATAAAAAATACATTAAAAAATTATGGACTATATTTAAAAAATATTCCTATAAAATATGATAATAGTAGTATAATATGTTTAACAAAAAATCTCATTTAATACTCTAGAACTAAACATATTGACATTATGCATTATTTTATTAGAGATCATGTTAATAATCATGATATATCTTTAGAATTTATTGATATAAAATATCAATTAGCAATATTTTTACTAAACCATAAGGAATAATTTGATTTTATTAGAAGAGAATTAGGCATGTTAAATCTTCCTAATGAATGAGTTTCTCTTATATATTTTTTGGATTTCTTGATTTTTATAACTTGAGTTTTTTTTTTTAATTGAGATCGTTTCCTATCATTCCTTCTTCTTGCAATTTACAAAAGAAGAGATTTGATTCATGGACTTTGGTATACTTGATCTTTTATATGATGATTATTTTCTGTGAATCCTTCCTCTTTCTATTTATGAAAGCAGAAATTTTATTTATAGACTTTTGATATATTTGATATTTTATGTGATGATTGTTTCTTATGAATCCTTCCTCTTTCTATTTACGAAGGTAGAAATTTTATTCATGGACTTTTGGTGTACTTGATCTTTTATGTGATGATTAATTCTTATGAATACTTCCTTTTTACGAAAGTGGAACTTTGATTCATGGACTTTCGGAACTTATGACATGATTCTTTTCTTTATGTGACGAATGAATTCCTCCCTTTTTCTACTTTTTCTTATTTTTTTTATGATAAAGGGGAGAAAGAAACTATCTAGCATCTCAAGAAAAATAAAAATTCTAGCTTGTATATCTCAATAGAATCAAAAGTGCTTACACATTTAAAGAGAAGTGTTAGCTTGCCCATATCAAGAAGCAAATGTTGCTATTTTGCACTTCTCAAGAAGCAAAAATTTTGCTTAACTTCACATCTTAAAAACTTGCTAGTTTGCACATTCTTAAGTGGTGTAAGACTTGTTGAAATACTAGCTTGCATGGATCAAATACTTAATGCACTTTTCTCTTTTTGTTGATGACAAAGGGAAGAAGTAATAAGTAATGATGAATGATTGAAAATTTTAATGCTTTGATATTATGTATGCCTAAAGTGATGTTGATGTATTTTTGGTATCATGCAAGAAGTGATAATGAGTTCTAATGTTTTGAAATTGTGCTAAGTGTCCTCCTCCTCCTTCTTAAGATTTATAATCATTTTAAGAAAGATGTGAGGCTTGTAAAGGTTATCTCCTAAACCTGTAAAAATGAGAAAGAGTTATAAGAGGGTAGTTGGTCTTCGTTCATTAAAGGAAGACTGTTAGTAAATATTGGTGGCCTCGACGGAGAAGAAATCGGGAGTAAATATAAGTCACGATGATCGAACCACTATAAATATGATGTGCTCTCATCTTTATTGTTTATCTTTATTACTTACTTATTTGTTGCTCACTCTATCTTGTACCTATTTTAAGTCAAGTGCACTAGTTTTCATCAAATGAGATTTTGTTGAATCAACAAAATTTTCGTTAAGCACTAATTCAACCCCCCTTCTTAGTGTCGATTTCAATCCTAACAGATTAATCATACTTTTTAATGAATTTATTGATCAAATTTTAAAATTTATTTAAATTTACTATACCATTAATTCAAACTTGTCCCCCCTCCCTCCCCCTTCTCTTAGTGTCATTACGATCCTAACAACTACAATATACCAATTTGTCTCTTGTAGCAACTCTAGAAAAATAGTCGGAGTGTATGTATTGATTAGGACAAACGGGCTTAGGTTTGCCACCATGTTCACTTCATCATTGAACCTTTTTATATAGTTGGTTGACAACTTCTTTTCTTCTTGACCTACCATTACGAGAGAAGATATGAGTTTTCTTAAGAGTTTATAGCTAATGAAGTTGAGCTCAAACTTGTTAGCGATTGTTTGAATGTGAAAATTGATTTGGAGAGTAATTTAGAGAATCACTCTCTGCTAACCCTCACTATGTTGTCAGGAAGGTTCCATATAGGAGCGAGTTGGCCATCTCATAGAGAATTATTGATGAGGTGAATGCCACCATATATTCTAAATGATCAAAATTTTCATCATAGAGGTACCAATGAAAAGTAGAATCCTTATGGAATGGACTCATCCATGATGCTCTTTATCAAAGGAGATCGCAAGTAGACGTTGAACTCTGATTGCTTCCGCTGGATAATCTCTTTCAAAATATCTTCCAACCACAGATCTATTTTAAAAGCTAGATTTGAACATCGGGTGCAAGTTCAGCTAATTAGGCCACCAGGCTCTTATGATGGATTCTGGTGTAGCTCGTGCGGGAGATATTGGGAGAGTGATTTTCTTTTCGCATGTCAACTATTAAAGGAGGTCGAGAGTCTATCACAAGCTTTGAGCTACAACTATTAAAGGAATAGGAGTGGGAAATGGAGTAAACAGAGCTGGTGGTCCTTGTTACGCTAGTTGGACAAGCTGAGGGAGGTAAGAAGCTACCGTTTGGACCCCACTCATGAACTGTACCTACTCGTTCCGTGTTTAGTTCCAGTAAAAGTAAAGTTTGTCCAACTCCAAAGATGCCAACCTATGAAACTAAGTTGGGGGTATTTTTGACTAGTATCTCTTCGATATTTAAGTTAATTTAGGATTTAGATGATTTGAATGAGCTTTTCAAGAGAATTTTAATCTAATGCACCTACGGAACCCATTTTATAGTTGGCTAGTAGAACTATTACTCCTGGAACTAGTATTCCTAGGATTATTGATGATTATGAAGAGTAGTTATGCATTACTATTGGGCTTAATTATGGTCATGCGTGTCCAATTCGAGCGGTGATTGTAGTTCGCTTGATTTTATCGTAGTCGGTCATGTGTCACCCATATGGTGTTGAGGTATTAGATATATATCAATCACATGTCATTCGTATATCGATTATGTATTGATCACGTGCCGATCACATGTCATCCGTACATCGACTACTACATGTCGTCCATATATCCATTACATGATTTTAAGATATCAATTAGGTTATTATTATGATATCACATAGTGAGGAGCATAAATATGATGAGAAACTAACATGATAATTAATGAGATTTTATTAATCATCGTACCATTCAAATCACATTATTTTTTGAACAATTAAGAATAAGTATAGTACTAAAACTTAGAATATCAACGTTGCATTCATTTTTGAGAGGATAAAAAACCTCACAATATTATTTTGGAATATAAATTTCAACAATTTGAAAGAGAGGTAGTTGCAGTTTCCTAAGCCTCTCATGTAATTCTTGTGTTGTAATATGTTGTTCCAACTTGCTGCAGAATTTAGGAAAACCACTCAAAACGATGAAATTACCCTATTAAACATGCAAAGTAAATTTTCACTAGATTTTGTATCTTGACGTATTTATCTAAACCCCTGTTGGAAGGTTGGTAAATTGAAGTGGGAGATCCCTAAATCTCTCAAACAGTTTTGCTTTTGTTGTTGATCAGTGGGTCCTATGCTTTGCAAGCGTCAAGCTAATCCATTTACTAGCTTGAAAGCAGCAAAATTCGGAGGGTTCTGTTAGGTTTCAAATCAAGATCTCAGGTTGAAGATGACTTGTCTTATAAACCATGGGGGGTCAGGGCTTAATGTAGAAGTTAGTCCAAAGCGGTAAAGTATATATAATTAGGAACATACCTAAAGGTATAAATCCAATCAGAATCCATTGTCTAGGCTTAATCCAATGGCTAATCAAATACCTCTTTTGAAGGATTTCAAGAAGCCGAAGATGCTGAAAGTAGATGTCTAAAGATGAATGGTCCCTCTCCACAAGATCAATGGAGTTAATGTTATAGGTTCTCAAGTCAAATCAGGCAGCGGTTGCACCAATTTTCATGCTACAAGATGACCACAGAAAGATCGACACTATTGTTGTTTTGAAAGGGAAAGCTAATTGATCAGCCTATACAACTTCCAAGACAAACCTGGATGTTGTTGGTAGAAAAAAGGAAGGAAAATTAAGATTGCGAATTAATGTACACCCACACCCTTGATTTGGAAACATCTCCTTCAATTGTTCGCCCACTTTGATTAAAGTAGATAAAATAATAAAGTTCAGCCAGGCTTATAAAATTAGGAAAATGAACCTTTTCATCATAATTGGTTGGAAGAATTCATAATATTTACAATGTTCTCGCTCTTTGGAGGACAAGATTCTGGTATTTGCACCCTCTAAGAATTTGTATTGCATAAAAATGTGTACAAATTCCTGAAGGAAAACATGGATCAGACTTTCTTGTTGGGTAGGCCAGACGGCAAGATGGAATATGAGAGTAGTTGCTATAGTTAAATTAATTATGTGAATTCAAACTTCCTGGTGCTCTATGAGCTATTTTCTAATTCAGCTTCACATGTATTGCATAAATGCACCTTTGCTTTGAGCTATTAGAACTTAATCCAATAAAGATCGAATTACTCTTTCCCTAGCCGACTGAATGAGGCTTGGAACAGTAACAGATACGATTTAATTTAGATGGGAGAACCATTGGCAATCTTTGAGAGATTATTGCTAACTCACCATGGATCCTTTGAAATTATTAGAACATTCATATATTGCAACTACAAAGCCCAACCAGATATAATTCTGAGACATGGGTAGGAAGGTCCTAAGGAGAAAAGTCGAACATCTATTAATTGGAAGATGTATTATTAGGTATGTTTTAAAATCAATTGTGATGTATCGTGAAAAAGGAAGAGGATCGGCTTTTATTGTTAGAAGTGAATGTCAGACAATTCTTATATTTTTAGTCGAGTTATGATTTGTCATGATGTTTAAAATATTTTTTTATATTTTAAAAATATAATATATAAATTTTTATTGTCAAGTCTGAGTTAACTATTTACGTGTATGCTGATTCATAATAAATTATTAATATAATAATATATATATAATTTAAGTTTATAAAAGGGTTAAGCTCCATTTTAGTTTTTGTAGTTTTGAAATGGACCACTCAAGCTCTTATAATTTATTCGTGTCTAAAATAATTTTTATATTTTAAAAAAATATAATATATAAGCATTTGTTAGAGTCTGTTTATATGATATGCTGACTCACAATAAATCATTAATATAATGACACATATAATTTACGTTTTAAAAAAATTAAAACCACCATCATTGACGGGAGGAGGCATCATTATGGAAGTAACCACCATTAGTAGTACTAAGCCATTGCTACCTAGTAGGACATCGTATGCACATAGCCTCTCCCACGATGATGATAAGCTCAGAAGCTTTTTATCCTACCTTAAGTAGATATGCGTCAATTAGTTCAACGTTAGACACATAGTGGTCTCCTAGTCCCTCTTCCTCCTCTTAGGTGTCTTTGTCCCCATCACGTCCCACTTCGTCCTCTCCTGCGCCCCTATCTATTGCGCTTATAACGTGGTGGTTCAACTCTCCCTCACCTTCACCTTTGGCCTCTCCTGCTTTTGTCTTTTTGCTTTCGTTCATCGCTACGGTCTTCGTCGCTTCTTCTTTCTCGACAAGATGGATCTTAACTATTTTTTTAACTTCATATATATATATATATATATATATATATATATATATATATATATATATATATATATATATATATATATCATTATATTAATAGTTTATTATGAATCAGCATATCATATAAACAAACTATAATGTCTATTAACTCAATTTGACGGGAGAGGCGTATATATTGTGTTTTAAAAAATATATGGGTTATTTTAGACACGAGTAAACCATAAGGATTTAAATGGTGTATAATTAAAATCAAGGGACTAAAATAGACCTTAACCCTTCTTTAAACTTAAATTATATATGTTATTATATGAATAGTTTATTATGAGTCAATGCCACGTAAACAGATTTTAACGTCTGTTAACTTTAACTCAGATTTGATAAGAAGGACCTATATGATATATTTTTTAAAATATAAAGATTATTTTAAATCTGAGTAAATCATAACGACTTGATCTATAATCAAAATGATAGAAACTAAAATCGACCTTAACCTTGGTGATAGAGAGAATAATGGGAATGACATCAGTGCAAGTGAAATAATATAATAAAACTATAGTGGACATTAAACAAAAGATGGTAAAATTTGGTAAGGAGATGTTTGGCATTGTACAAGTGCTTTTCAAAATTTTTCTATTGCTTAACATAGAACATTAGAGCATACAAAGTGAATATTGTATGGGATGAGAATTTTCCGCCTCATCAATTTGAGTATTTGATTTTGGATGTTTCAGTTCTTAGATATACCTGTTTAATTACTTAATAAAATTTATATTAAAAAAGAACCAAACGAGGCAACACTTATTACTACTATATTTGCTAGGGGGATAAGGGGAATGAAAACTTAACTCTTCATTATCTGCTAGTAATAATAGTATCAATGTGGTAGGCTTATATTTTGTATGAGAATGCTAGTCTGCTCTTCAAGTTGCCACCTGACCAATCTAGAATTGCCTATATGTGCAGCTAAGAAAGACCTTCGACATATTTGGATTTAATTGTCTTCCTTGTTAGCTCGCTTAATGACTTTGTCAGTGTACCTTGCTTAGTCAATAACAAAGAAGTAGCAACCAAGAAATTTCCGCCTATGATTGATGCCAACCTAGTAAAGCAATCAAGTCCACTGATAAAGTGACTACTTTGGGAGGAGGGGATAAAAATGGAATGATGGCAAGTTTAATTAATGTCATGAATTTAGCTGTCAATAATAAACTGCAGGATTCATGCGAAATCATATGAATTTTTTATATTAAAATAAAAAAAGACATATATATATATATAATATTTATCTTGTTCAATGTGTCATCTTGGAATCATCAATTTATTTTAATAAACTTCATGTGTTCCTAATGAATCGACTTTCAGCATTCGTGAAACAGACACAAAAGACTTCTCGATCATAATCAAATGATTCATGGATAGAATTGTGAGAATAATCGATGCATTTTCTTTAAATGCCACCTACTTTCATAGTTGATTATCTGATGTGGCAAGGGTTCTACCGCAGTTGTAATCCTACAATTAACCAAAAAACGTTCATTAATTTTTATTTTCTGCTCCGTCGGTGATCTAGAAACATGGATTTACATTGTACGCTCGTGAAACTTAGTGACACCCCATCAAGGACTCGGTGCCATGTGACGACCACATATATATAGTACATCGGCTTCAACATCATGGTACTCACAGGTGTCAGCAGATTTACTATATATATATATATATATATATATATATATATATATATATATATATATATATATATATATATATATATATATATATATATATATATATATATATATATATATATTCACTAAGCACCTTTTACGGATGGAGATAGAAATAGGATGTGTGATGTGATAACCAATGATACAACTTTGAACGCTCGACTTCAAGTCAGCTTATACTATTTTATTATAATTAAAAATTATCAAGATCGATTACTATGCTAAGTTCACGTCAAAAATGAATTTAAGGAATAACATTGCTCAATTAGTAGTAACATTTGGAAACTATAATGAATAAAGATAATTTATAATATGCAATGAGGTTGATGCTCAGACAAATTCCGGCCCACAGTTCACATGGGTAGAAAAGTTAGATGGCAGCTGGCAGTCGGACTAATTCGTGAACTTCTCACGATAGCAGTCACGACTGCTCGTGTTAATGTGTGTGTAACATAATTTGGTGCTTTGGAGCTGTCACCCTATTAGTGCCAGCTCGCAGCTGCAGTGCCGTACCACTCCCCATCCTCACGCCTCTTAACCAAATCCCCATCCTATATTAAATTGATAATACTTGATCTCATCGATGCGCGTTATTATTTTCCCTTTCTGTCATAAAGTTCAAAATAAAATTAAAAAAAAAACATTGCATATAATAACACAGTCATTTATTCTCTATTTTTCAAAAAAAGAATTGATATTAATAACAGAGTAATTACATCGATCACAGAGAGAAGAGACCGACGCCCGCCCCGGCCACCACGCCGCCGCTGCTTTCGTCGATACCCGCGTGGACGTGGCGGAACCTGACAGCTCAAGTGCGAACATCCGGCTGAGAGACGCCCAGCTTCCGGTTGCGCGCCGCCGCCTTCAGCCCCCGGTTGCTGTGGATCGCCGACACCCTCTCAGCCCCGGAAACCGCTACGGTGCGGTAAAAGAATCCGACAAGAGAAGCAAAGAATTCGTCGTCAAGACAACAGAAATCGATGAATCGAAGGAGACCCGCGGTGCTTGATTTCGCAGTATGTACCTTTGGTGTCATGTCGCAGGATGCCGCTGGCGCCGAAGGCCTCCAAATCTGCGGAAAAAGAGGACCAGGTATATTGTATGTTAGAAGAGAAGGGAACAAAGAGGAGCTGAGTGACCGAGGGAGGCGATCGGTTTACTACCTGCAGGGGAAGGGTCATGGGAGAAGAGGAAGAGGACGAGGAGGCAGAGGATCGTGAGAATGGGGATGAGGTGGATGGACCTATCCGCTCTCAGGCTCCATCGGATCTGCTTCTCCGCTTTCATATCCTCCTCCGGCTGCTGCTCCATTCTCCCGGCGGCACCTCCGCTGGAGAGTCGGGTCTTGGAGCCCGGCGATCCCAGCGACTGGCGCTGCATCCTTCCTTCCTTCCTTTGTCGGCAAAGAGAGAGAGCTGAGCGAGCGAGCGAGGAGGAGAGAGAAGAAGATAAGCGAAGGGAGATGAGATGAGATGAGAGACCTTTGTCTCCGTGTGCCAGACCACGAGAGAGATTTTAACTCTTAAAGTTTATTTCAATTAATTAATTAATTTCATCCTAATGGTAAGTTACTATTTTTGGTGTCGGTGGGCGGGCAGAGGGACGGTGGTGATCGAGGCTCGTGGGCATCACACCAATTGGATTCTTTGCGTCACCTATCCGTCAACGACATTAGCGTCTCATTTTTGCCTAGCGGGACACACCATCGGGCCCCTTGCAAGAGTGGGGTTGCCGGCGGAAGGCTGAAACCGGGTAGGAAAAGCCACTTTTTCTACTCCACGGAATATATCTGACCGTTGGAGAGAGCTTGTTACCGTTTGGAGGCACTGTGGAAGCGAGGTGACGACCGCCGATATCCATGTCATTGCTTGCACCGTAATTGACGAGTGATTGCATGTAGTCTAATATAAACCATCAATCGTAAATGCAGTGCCCCGCTGTGTAGTTGAAGTGTCAAAATCATCCAATACTTGCATGTTTGTCTCCATATTGATGTGCTCAAAGATGGTGGTTATTGACTGTCTATCCCTTCGGAACTAGTGGGTTTAGTAATTATCCATATTCTTTTATAAAATAAAAAATATTACATATATATATATATATATATATATATATATATATATATATATATATATATATATATATATATATATATAGATTATGATTAGTCTCCATCAACTAGTTTTATTTGATTGTTAGTTGATGCTCTAAACTGAAGCTTGATATGAGTATAAGAATACTAGAGATATTTTGGATGTTTTATATTTTTATAGCATGGATGGTAGGAATAGAACGAAAGATCTAATATTTAACATATAGAGAGATATACCAATTCCATATCAAAATTTGTAACAACAAATATTTATCTTTTTGCATTTTCAAAAATCATAAATATTCCTAGTAAAAGGATAATTAAAAAAGATATATTATAGATCGACCCATAAGGATGTCCAAAACCTAATTGAAGTAACCGAAGAGAAGTAGGCAATAATATTTCATGCAATAGTTTCCACCCAAAAGTAAGAGTTATCGACGTAGTAAATTTTTTTCAAAACTTAGGTCAAAATAAATTATCTCCCGAACTAAGTTGATCCTTAGATATCATAAATTAATAAGTTAATTTGGTTGATATTTGTCCTTTTCACATCATCATTTTATATCCATTTCTCATCGCAAAAAGGAGCGACATCATAGTTATTCTATTGCGCGTTGCATTAGAATATTAGAAACCTTCGACTGTTCATGAATTATAAAAAGATTCTAAAAGATATGTTAGGGAGAAAGCAGGACATCAAAAAGCTACCTGTCCTGCATCACATTAATCTGACGACTGTTAACAACAATTAGAATAAAATCATCATGGTTTCATAAAGCAATTGCCAGCACCAGCTAGAGTTATGAGAGAAAGTAATTTACTGACCGCATTTGTCCAAATCTCGAGAACCTAATCTCCTAAAGCAATGTGAGAAGCCTTCAAATTAGAGTATTCAATTTATTTACATTCACAACAATAAGTTCATGTAATAAATAAATTAAATTAAAATTTGATATTCATCTAATTTAGAGTTTTTCTCCTCGGAGATTAAATATAGCATGTTATATTGAGAGTCTTTCCTTGATTTATATAAAATCATGTTGTTATCCCTCTTGATAAGTTGAAAATAAGTGAATTATAACAAATTTTTAGAGAATATATTTGAGAGAAATCTCATTTCTATCAAAATTTATCTTGTTCTACTCTCGCAGTTTCCTCCTGATTAACAAAGATAAACTATAATTTATGATGCATAATACTTCTAGGTATTCTAGACGTATGAGTGTTTGTAAAAGATAGTTTTATTGAACCAAAGTGTAGAGGAAGAAGCACAAATGGACAGAGAAGCAATAAAATAACTGAAAGACTAATAGAAAAAGAAATCACAAGACCTTGTTCATGGTATACTAAGGCCTTGATGAAGCAACATTAGATATTATTATTTTATTAAGAACATCAAAGCAATGGGACACTCTATAAAGAGCATTTAGTGGCGTGGACAAGATGTAAAAGATACACCTACAAGCTTTAGAGGTGAATTCGAAAAAGTATGAAAAGGTATCTCAGAATCTATCTTCGATTATCTCTCTTAAGTTATTTTTATTATTTACCAAATGACAAGAATTGGTGAAGAAATAAATAACCAAAGAGTAATGGAGAAAATTTTAAGATCTTTCGATCCCAAGTTTGATTTTATTATCATAACAACTAAAAAATCCAAAGATTAAGAATACATATATTTAAAATAATTAATGGGTTCTCTTTAAGTATACCAAGGCTTACAATGAAAGATAAGTCACTAGAGTAAGTAAGCTATACAAACTAAACTTATTCTTTAAAACAAAAAAGAACCAAAGTCTTAAGAAGATAAATGTTATGGGTAACGAGGAAAAGGGGAAGAGGTCAACCTATTCAAGAAGCACAAAACAACCAAACTAAAGGAGGCAATACAATCCAAAGTGACCAATAGCAATGTCGAGATCAAGGGTGTGGATGAGATAGAAATAGGAGATATGATAAATCTCATATTCAATATTATATCCGTAAGAAGTTTGGCCACTACTGAAGAATATTATTATAATCCCAACAATAAAGTTAGAATATAGATTTGACAAATACAGAAGAAAAGAATAATAATTTTATTCTATTAATGTCTAACAATAACATGAAAGATTAACTAATTTATGACAGTATCTATACACTAGGGCTTCTAATCACATGAGTAACTATTATGATATGAATTATTTTGATAATATTATTTTTGATATTTGTCACAAATACTGTGGCAAGAGAAAAAGGTAATTTTTTTCTTGAGCTCAATAATGGAAAACAAGTATCTGTTTCAGATGTTTATAATATTTCTGATATGAAGGGCAACATCATTTTATAGTTACTTAAAAAAGATATGATATTGAAAAAAAATATATCTTTTTTAATTTATGATAAGAATAAAATTTTAATCTCTAATATAAAAATGACTAAGAATAAAATATTTTTTCTACAATTGGGCACTAACATAATAAATTATTTACATATTAGTATTATGAATAATTTTATACTATGACATCTTAGATATGATAACTTTAATTTCTTTTTCAAACTTTTAGAGAAGAATAAGATAGTGATAGGCTTGTCGAATATTGAGCATCTAACTAAGATTTTGTGAAATATGCATCATTAACAAGCAATAGAGGAGATCATTCAAGATGATACGAATAAGAAGAGTAAGGCAATGGCTTGACTCGGTGCAATCAGATATATGCGGTCCTATCATTCCTACATTAAGTGGTGGAAATAAGTATTTTATTTCCTTAACAAATGATTATATTGATAAAACATAGGTTTATTCATTAAAAAATAATTAGTAAATTTAAAAAGGTTAAGAGCTTGATTAAAACATAAATTGTCTATAAGCTAAAATGCTTGAGAACAGATAAGGGT
The DNA here is from genome assembly GCF_036884655.1 of Musa acuminata AAA Group. Taxonomy (NCBI): domain Eukaryota; kingdom Viridiplantae; phylum Streptophyta; class Magnoliopsida; order Zingiberales; family Musaceae; genus Musa; species Musa acuminata. Next base: position 25,521,767 of record NC_088341.1, read on the forward strand.
GACAAATATATGTCAGCTGAATTTAAAATTTATTATAATAAAAATAAAATTATACATCAATGCATCATGCTTTATACACATCTACATTATAAAGTTTCTATGCTTAGAGACCAAAGACTCCTAAATAATTAATAGATGATTATAATGGCAAAACATAGGTTTATTTATTAAAAATAATTATTTAGTAAATTTAAAAAGTTTAAGAACTTGATTGAAATACAAAGTGGCTATTAAGCTAAAATACTCGAGAACAAATAGAGGAGGCGAATACATGTCAGATGAATTAAAAATTTATTATAATAAAAATAGAATTATACATTAACGCACCATGTTATATACACCTCTACATAATAGAGTTTCTAAAAGAAAAAATAAGACTATTATTCATTTAGTTCAAAGTATGTTTTAAAAAAATACTTCTAAAAAATTTTTGGGGAGATATTATTGCTCGGACAGTTAATTAGTAATGTTATTCCAAAAGAGTTATAGAACATGTAGGAGCCAAGAATTGACCATTGAAGAATCTTTGAATATACTGTGTAGACGAAATAGTTAAAGACAAAGGTCAAAAGTGTATTTTATTAGATTATGGTGAGAATTGTAGTAACTAAAATTTATATAATCTTATTATTAAGAAAGTTATGGTACGAAAAGATATTGAATATGATGAAAGTCATATATATAGTTGGAACAACAAAGAACCACCAAAATATATTTGCAAATGGAAAAGTTATTTCTTACGAGTAATCACCAAGACAAATCAGAATATAAGTCACAACATATGATTCAACTAGTCCAATTACAAGAGAAACAAAAGTGACTTAAGAGATATATGATGTGATTAGAAGAATTGATATAATAATGATTGTTTTTTTATTTTATCTTTCTATATATTATGATTCATTAACTTGCAAGAGATATATGATGTAACCTCTGAAGAGGCTTATAAAGAAGAAAAATAAAGAAATTCTATGAATGAATAGATGCATACTATTAATAAAAATAATACATGACAACTTACTACTCTTCACAAAGGGCATTAGGTGATTGGAGTCAAATGGATATTTACAACAAAGACATATGCAAAAGGATAGATGAAGAAACATAAAGCTTAGTGGGTGGCAAAAGAATTAAAATGATAATATAAGATCGACTATAAAGAGTTATTTGTGTTGAATCTCGTATTTTGATGATAAAAATACTTAATATGTGTTTATGTTTTAATCTGCGTTTTGAGTGACGCAGGATGCTCCGATCAGGATGAGACAATTAAAGTAGGAAAAAACATGTTGTGCCGGAGGAACATGTCAGAAGATTGGACGTCGGGCCGGTAGATCGATCGATGTATCGACAGAAGGCTTCGGGTCGTGGACTCGGGCATCGTGCCAAGGATATCGGAGTTGCGGAGTCAACTAGCCGATTGGGCAATAGGCCGCAGGAGAGGACGATGCGTCGAAGAATCGGACGAAGCGTCGAGGGACCAATGACATGCCGGACAACTTGGTTAATTGCTTAGGATTAATTGTCTTGATTGAAGTTTTGTTTTACATGTGCAGGATTACCTACGATGAAAGTAAGACATGCAGCAGGAGTTGCGCTGGAGTCAAGACTATGATCATGTTGGGAGTTCAAGAGTTCGACGGAAGTCCGGACGGTCGTCGGAGGTTCTACGGGAACAAATCCGAGAAGTCCAGGAGCTTGCCAAAGAAGCTCGTCGGAACTCGCCAAGTGGATCATCGCAAGTCCAGGAGTTTGCTGGAAGTCCGCCGGAGCATCGCCGAAGGTTCGTCGGATGTTCGCCGAAAGTTCGCCGGAAGAAGCGATTGACGCACCGGAGCAAGTTGCAGTAAATATCTTAAGAAATTCATAGTTAGCACAATGATTAAGTTAGAAATGGGAGGTGATCCCATTAACTTAATCTTGGGGCAATTGGGCCCTTGACAGACCCAAATTGGGCCGAATGTATCAGCCCATTCGGACCTAGATTACTTGGCCAGAGGTGGCACCGCCTAGGGCTCAGTCTTCGAGCTCTGGTTGGGCGGTGCAACCGCCTTTTACAGAGGTGCAATCGCTTGAGCTCGGTCTCCGAGCTCTGGCTAGGCGGTGCAACCGCCCCAGTCAGGCGGTGGCACCACCTGAGCTCGGTCTCCGAGCTATGGCAGGAGGTGCAACCGCCCCTGACAGGAGGTGGCACCGCCCAGAGGCTCAGTCTTCGAGCTCTGCCAAGCGATGCAACTGCCCCAGCCAAGCGGTGCAACCGCCAGACCCTGAAATTCCAAGAGATGACAGTTTTGAGCTCGAAATTCAAATTGGGTTGGGGCCTATACCCAAAGGCACCGAAAGCTTGATCTTACTCTGTGATTTTAGAGCTCAAAAGTGTTGTAAAGTCTAGAAGTTCTCCTCCCTCTTTTCTTCCAAGTTTTGATCTATCAAGAGAGGAAAGAAAATTCTGTAAGGGTTGTCTCCTAAGCCCGTCAAAAGGAGTGAAACTGTAAAAGGGTGGTTGGCCTTCGCCTATTGAAGGAAGGCCTCTAGTGGACGTCGGTAACCTCATCAGTGGAGGAAGCCAAAAGTGGATGTAGGTCAAGATTGACCGAACCACTCTAAATCTCGATTTGTATTTACTTTGAGTATATTATCTTTTCTGCAAACCTCCTCAATAGCTTACTGCCTTCTGCCCATTTACGATCGTGTTTCAAAGTTCAGTATTTTCCGAATCGGCGTTTGGATGTAAATCAGTTTTATCGTACGAACATCATATTTCAGTTTGTGCTTACATTCTGATTTCCATCATAACTGCAAACTGCCTTCATAGATTCACTTTAACTGCATCTCGATTGATCACAAGTTAAAGTGATTTACGAATCGGCTTTTCTATCGTAATCGTTTTTATCGTACGAACGCAGTTTTAATCGTCCCCCCCCCCAGTCTTAGTACTCTTGATCCTAACAATTGGTATCAGAACCCGATTTTTCTCATTTCGGATTTACACTCGAGAGAAATGGCTCTTCATGGCTTTAAAGAGGGTTTTTCGATTGTTTGTCCATCATTGTTGAACGGATTGGACTACACTTATTGGAAAACTCGAATGAGAGTTTTCTTGATTTCTATGAATTTGGATTTATGGAATATTATTGAAAACGGTTTTCAACTTTCCTCTAAACCGATGAACGAATGGTCAGATTTGGAGAAAAAATATTTTTCTTTAAACGCAAAGGCTATAAATACCTTATTTTGCGCTTTGGATAAAAATGAGTTCAATCAGATTTCTATGTGCGAAACGGCTTTTGATATTTGGCGAAAAGTTGAAATCATACACGAGGGAACTAGTAGAGTCAAAGACTCAAAAGTTAACATTTTATTGCATGAATTTGAGCTTTTTCGAATGCAACCAAGCGAGACTATAGGCGACATATACACCCGTTTCACGGATGTCGTCAATAATCTAAGAGTTCTTGGTAAATCTTTTTCGAATTTTGATCTCGTAAATAAGATCTTAAGTTCCCTGTCAAAAAGGTGGGATCCTAAAATAACGGCAATATAAGAAACAAAAGATTTAAATATTTTTTCACTTGAAGAACTTATCGGTTCATTGATGACATATGAAATGGTACACAATGCACATAATGAACATGATGAACAAAACAACCTTCCAAAGAACAGGAAGGATTTTGGACATAGAACATTTGAAGACCACTCGAGCATAAGCTCAAGTGATGGTGAACTTAAACTACAAATGAAACAAAAATTAAAAAGAAAAAAGAACGGAACTACTTGCTTTAAACGCAAGAAGAAGAACACAAAGTGGGATGAATCGAGTTCCTCCGAAGACGAGGAGAAAATCAAGAAAGGCGAGGTGGCAAACTATGCCTTAATGACATTCAACGATGAGGTAATCGAAACCCCCTTAATTTATTTTGAAATTACTTGATGTTTTTTCATGATGCATTTTCTTTTTTTCTTGAAAATTAAATATTATATATATATATATATATATATATATATATATATATATATATATATATATATATTTGAAAATGCAAGAATATGATCATGCTCGTAATTTGAAAATAATAATGAAAATTACATGTTTCGTGTTAATGAAATAAAATGTTAGATTTAAATCTAGTGATCATATGTATGTTTTTCTTTAAGAAGAAAAAATGTGTATTTTGATTATTTCTAATTTTGATTAAAACCATGCTTAATGTCTTAATGAAAATATTAAAAAGTTTAATATCATGCTATATGTGGTTAAGAAGTAATAATGTGTATCATGTTGATTTCCATTGTTATTTCTCAATTTTGATTAAATAAAATCATGATTGAAGAAATGCATAATGATGTAATATTAAATATTTTGATACTATGATTGATAATTTTATGCATGAAATTTTAAGTTATACATGATGATAAGCATGTGTTATTTTCATGAGTGTATTTGAAAAATATATGGCAAATATGTGTCCGAATGCATGAACTTATTAAAATCATTTTTCGGACGTCCTTAATTCACTCACTAAATTGCTATAATGAGAACTCTATACTATTACATGCCTTAATAACATGTTGGAAATTATGTGTTTTGGATATAAAAATTTCCATGATCATGAGCATGTTTTATCTTCATGATTGTGTTTGAAAATCTATAGCAAAACCATGTCCGAATGAATGAAAGTGTTAAATTTCATTTTTCTTGATCCTAACAATTAATATTTTTAGATTTTCTCGATATATTATTCTCTTTCGGACTTAATAAACATATGTCATATCGAGTTTGATTCATATCATTGATTTTTGACATATGAAATCAACTAGCAAATGCATCTCTCATAGACTTATCTTATGAAAAATATCTTTCGAGAAATGGATTTGATGATTCCTTCTTATATCTTTAGAGAAATAATTTTACGTGCAAGGATTTGATTCACACACATATCTTGATCCTTGTAAAAATGAAGTATATTTTAATATCCTATCAATTTTAACTTCATTCAAGTAAGCTCATTAGTGACTTTCCTCCTTCATGCAAAAAAGATAATAACAAATAAAGAGGAAGAAGTAATGAAAGCTATCTCTATGTCATGTTTTCCTTAAGGTGTTTGTATAATTGATATCCTATCACTCATTGTTGAAAAATGACATAAACCTAGTTATGGCATGAATCATTACCGCACTTACGTTTAAAACTTGCTTATATCATTCTTCTTTTTGTTGATGACAAAGGGGGAGAAAAATATGAATTGATACTATGAGTGCTATATTTGAATGAGAAATAGATGAAATGCTATGATTGCTAAATACTTGAAATGTTTGAATCATGTTAAGATATCAATAACTTGTATCATAATTTTACTTGCTGATATCTTGCCATATGATGAAATGCTATGATTTGTTGCTAAAATGATGCATGCAATACTTATGCATTTTATTATGATATATATGATGTATTGCATATGATGTGAATCATGATTAAAATTACCTTAATTTGAATTTAAGGTTTATCTCAATTATGAAATTTTGAAATAAGAATGATTACTCACCTTTGTCATGATTTAGAAATTGACGCAAATGGTCTTCCATTCTTTTTGACATTGACAAAGGGGGAGAAATATCGCTAGCTCATCTTGCAAAATTTAGAAACATGCACTTTGCAAAGGAAGCAAATATTTGCTAGCTTACATATTGCAAGGAAAAGAATTTGACATCTTGAACATCACAAAAATTTGCTACCTTGCATGATGTAAAATTTGCTAGAATTGCTAGCTTGTGATCTAAAGAGAAGTAAAAAATTGCTATCTCAAAAGAGGCAAACTAGCTAGCTTGCACAATTCAAGACGAAAGCAAAAATTGCACTTCTCAAAAGAGAAGAAATTGCTATCTTGAACATCACCGATAATTGCTAGCTTGAAATCTCAAGAAAATGCAAAAATGTTCTATCTTGCCTATCTCAAGATACAAAACATGCTTACTTGCACTTTGCAATGGAAGCAAAATTGCTAGCTCAAACTTTGCAAAGGAAGGAAGAAATTGCTCATCTCAAAAGAAAAGCAAAGATTGCTAACTTGCATATTTCTAGAAGCAAAAGTGCTATCTTACCTATCGCAAAGAAAAGCAAATATACCAGCTTGCATATCTTTGAATTTGCTATCTTGTATACAACTTGCATATCTAAAACTTGATAGCTTGAATGTTCTAAGCATGATGTAACACTTGCTAAATTTTCTAGCTTCAAAACTGCATGATGATAAAACTTGATATTCTGTTTTTCATGCAATGAGTTAAACTTACATTCCAAACACAAGAATAGTTGGACTTGTCCTTTTTGTTGATGACAAAGGGGGAGAAATATGATGATATGTATAAGTTTATGCATAAGTTCATGATGACGTGTTGCAAGTATTCAGGATGAATATTGCAATGACTTGAATTCAGTTTGAATTCAAAGTTCTATCAATATGGCATATTGATAGGGAGAGTTTGTTTAAACTCCGGGAGTTAAGGATAACTCCGTCATCAAGTAATTGTCAACATAAAAAAGGAGGAGATTGTTGAATCTCGTATTTTGATGATGAAAACACTTGATATGTGTTTATATTTTAATCTACGTTTTGAGTGATGCAGGATGCTCCGATCAGGATGAGATAATTAAAGCAGGAAAAATCATGATGTGCCGGAGGAACATATCAGAAGATTGGACGTCGGGCCGGTGGATCGGTCGACGTATCAACAGAAGGCTTCGGGTCGTGGACTCAGGCATCGGGCCAAGAAGAGCGGGTATTATGCCAAGGATATCGGAGTTGCGGAGTCAACTGGCCAATTGGGTAATAGGCCGCAGGAGAGGACGATACGCCGAAGAATCGGATGAAGCGTCGAGGGACCAATGACATGCCGGACAACTTGGTTAATTGCTTAGGATTAATTATCTCGATCGAAGTTTTGTTTTACATGTGCAGGATTAACTACGATGAAAGTAACACATGCAGCAGGAGTTGTGCCGGAGTCAAGACTATAATCACGTTGGGAGTTCGAGAGTTCGACGGAAGTCCGAACGGTCGTTGGAGGTTCTACGGGAACAAATCCGAGAAGTCCAAGAGCTGGCCAAAGAAGCTCGTCGGAACTCGCCAAGTGGATCATCGCAAGTCCAGGAGTTTGCCGGAAGTCCGCCGGAGCATCACCGAAGGTTCATCGGATGTTCGCCGGAAGTTCGCCAGAAGCTCGCCGGAAGAAGCGATTGACGCACCGGAGCAAGTTGCAGTAAATGTCTTAAGAAATTCATAGTTAGCACAATGATTAAGTTAGAAATGGGAGGTGATCCCATTAACTTAATCTTGGGGCAATTGAGCCCTTGACAGACCCAAATTGGGCCGAATGGATTAGCCCATTCGAACCCAGATTACTTGGCCAGAGGTGGCACCACCTGGGTTGGCGGTGGCACCGCCCAGGGCTCAATCTTCGAGCTCTGGATGGGCGGTGCAACCACCTCTGACTGAGGTGCAACCGCTTGAGCTCGGTCTCCGAGCTCTGGCTAGGCGGTGCAACCGCCCTAGTCAGGCGGTGGCACCGCTTGAGCTTGGTCTCCGAGCTCTGGCAGGAGGTGCAACCGCCCCTGACAGAAGGTGGCACCACCTAGAAGCTCAGTCTTCGAGCTCTGCCAGGCAGTGCAACCACCCCAGTCAGGCGGTGCAACCGTCAGACCCCGAAATTCCGAGAGATGATAGTTTTGAGCTCGAAATTCAAATTGGGTTGGGGCCTATAAATACCCCACCCTTTCAGCAATGAAAGGGCAACCCAAAGGCATCGAAAGCTTGATCTTACTCTATGATTTTAGAGCTCAAAAGTGTTGTAAAGTCTAAGTTCTCCTCCCTCTTTTCTTCCATGTTTTGATATGTCAAGAGAGGAAAGAAAATTCTGTAAGGTTTGTCTCCTAAGCCCGTCAAAAGGAGTGAAACTATAAAAGGGTGGTTGGCCTTCGCCTATTGAAGGAAGGCCTCTAGTGGACGTCGGTGACCTCATCGGTGGAGGAAGCCAAAAGTGGATGTAGGTCAAGATTGACCGAACCACTCTAAATCTCAATTTGCATTTACTTTGAGCATATTATCTTTTCTGCAAACCTCCTCAATAGCTTACTGCCTTCTGCTCATTTACGATCGTGTTTCTAAGTTCAATATTTTCCAAATCAGCGTTTGGACGTAAATCAATTTTATCGTACGAACATCATATTTCAGTTTGCGCTTACATTCTGATTTCCATCATAACTGCAAATTGCCTTCATAGATTCACTTTAATTGCATCTCGCTTGATCACAAGTTAAAGTGATTTACGAATCGACTTTTCTATCGTTTTTATCGTATGAATGCAGTTTTAATCGTCGAAAGTTTTCCGCTGCACTAATTCACCCCCCCCTCTTAGTGCTCTTGATCCTAACAATTTACACTAGTAGTTCAAATGGAGATAATAGGATTACTTATCTCCTTAGCTACTCAAATAAGATGAATGTCAAGTTGGTATTTTTCAATAGATCTCCAAGACATGATATACAAATTGAAAAAAGCTCTTTAAGAGCTTAAACAAACACCAAGATTATCAAATTCTTAAATTAGCACACACTTTACCCGAAGAGGTTTTACTAAGTACCCTTATGAACATGCTCAATACGTGAAATTCATAGTCATGGAGATATCGTATTCATATGGCTAAATGTTAATGTAACAATTCTTCTATGATTAAATAATTCAAGCACTCCATGTATGTGTTTGAAATGATGGACTTAAACCTCTTGGTTTACTTCTTAGGCTTTGAGATCAAACATAGCAACAAAGAATGTTTATTTCACAAGTAAACTATAGAAAAAAGATATTAAAGATATTTTTCATGGATGATTACTAATTAGTTAATACACCTATTGAATGTGATACTATGCTATCTAATGAAGGAAAAAGTAAATCGATCAATCAAGCTTATTACAAAAGTTTTATTTGATGCTTAAGATATTTGATATACACTCGACTTGATATACTATTTAAAGTTGGCTCAATAAGTAGATATGTGAAAACTCTTAAGACATCTCATTTAAAGGTTATAAAAAAATTTTATGATATATTAAAGAAAAAAATTGACTATGGGATATTCTATTTATCATCTAAAAGTTTGGAGCCCATTGGATATAATGATACTAATTGGGTTGAAAGTTACAATGATCACAAAAGCATAATCATTTTTATATTTTATCTTGAAGGCATTGCATTCACATGATCTTCTGAAAAATAATACATCGTTGTTCCATTAAGTTATGAAGCAGAATATATAACAACATCTTTTTATATTTGTCATGTAGTTTAGCTAGGAAGACTCTTCCAAGAACTTTATATACCACAAGAGAAGTCAACAAAGATTTATGTTGATAATAAGTTGATAATTGCCCTAGCCAAAAATCTAATCTAACATGAGAAATATATTGAATCCCAAATTTTGATGATAAAATCAATTGATAAGTATATTAGACTATTATGTTTTCGAAATAAGTGACATAGGAAATACTTTAATCATTGACATAGACCACCGAAGAGCCAAATTTAGAGTACGAGAGTCAAACATTATACCAAGAAATTATTATATCAAAAATTGGATGTCAAACTAAAGGATTGGTCGACATGCCAAAGATCAGATATCTTGCTATAGGTTGGGGCTTCATACCAGAAGAATCAGATATTACGCTAGAAGATTGGATATCATGAACAAGTTAATATGTCGGTGGAATATATGATATGCTGAAGAAAAGGGTGATATGCTGGAGGTTCGGACGAAGTGCCAAAAAATCGAATGATATGCTAGAAGTGCATACAACATGCCAAAAGCTTCATAAATTTGTCAGATATGTAGTTGATTTACCAAAGTCTTGATTGAGATCATTTTAAGATAATTTGAGTTGATATTGGATCGAAACATTATTAACTTAATAGAAAAAACATTGAGCTTAAAATTAGGTCAAATTGAGCTTGTTAGAAGGCCAAACTAGTAGCCTAAAGTAGGCTTGGGCAGTAGTACCATTAGGCCCAAGCGGTAGTACTGCTTGAGCCAACTGATAAGCACTGTTTGTGCTTGTTAGGATTTCCGATGGTAGTACCACCTATGGCAACAGTAGTACTACTTAGGGTAATGGTAGTACCATTCAAAATTCAAATTTTATAATGATAGTATTGCTAGAGTCCAAAATTTAAATTTTATAATGATAGTATTATAAAAATGTGAGTGTAGAGGTTCTCTACTAAGCTTATATAAAAAAAGTTACAATAAGAGTAATTGATCTTCACTTGTTAGAAAGAAGATCGATAGTAAAAGTTGATATTGGGAAGACTGAGCCACTATAAATCAATTTACATTCCTTTTATTGCTTGTAACTTTTATTTATGATTGCTTACTTATTATCATTTACTTTACTCACAACCCTTACTCACACTCAATATTTGGTTAATTATGTTTTTGATATAAATTTTTTTATTAAAATTTAAAGTCAGTTAAAATTTACTATATCACTAATTCACCCCCCTCTTTTAGTGTCATTAAGATCATAACAATTGACATTAGAGTGAGATTATATCATTTGGATTAATACTTAAGAAAAAATAAATAATATTTTCAAGCAATCAAGTGGGACATCCTGTCACACATCCTCCTATGTTCAATAGGATGGATTACATATATTAGAAAATATAAATAATTTTTTTTACTTTTTATATATTTTTATTTATTAAAATATTATTGTGTTTAGATTTTAAAAATTTTCTAAATTTATGGATGAATGAAATAATTTTGAAAAAAAAAAGTTCTATCTAAATGTTAAAGTTATTAATGCTTTATTTTATATTTTAAATAAAATTAAATTTAATCGAGTTTCTACTTTTTAACACCATATATGATATATTATTGAAGTCGCATATGAAAGAACCAATAGAGTAAAGAAATCTAAAATTAATCTTCTTATTCATAGTTATGAATTATTCAAAATAAACTCAAGCAAATCTATTAGTGATATATACATCCATTTTATGGATATTATTAATAGATTAAAAGCTCTTAGAAAAAATATACTAATCATGATTTGGTAAGTAATACTTTAAGATATCTTTTTAAAAGCTAGGATACATAGGTAATAACAATTCAATAAGTTAAAGATTTAAATAACTTTCATCTTTAGTGACCTATTAAATGACATATAAAGCTTATGATAAATAATATTAAATTTGTATCTTATGCTTGAATCATGGAAATACTAAATAAGAATAAATCTATGATAGATTTAAGAAGTGATAATGTTTATACTATTGATCTTGATGATTTTTGTGATTCTACTTCTTTTTCAATTTTAAATAATAATGCATGATTTTGACGTAAGAGACTAGGACATGCTAATATGAAATTAATTTCACATATTAGAATGAAAGAATTTATAAAAGGAATGCATAAAATTAAACTTGTTAAAGATAAAATTTATGATGCAAGCTAACTAAGAAAACATATAATGAGTAGCTTCAAACTTAAAAATTAAGGAAGTATATCTAGACTATTATAGCTAATTCATATAGATTTATTTGGATATATTGATATTACAAGTATACAATGTAGCCTTTTGTGATTTTTAATGATTATAGTAGATATATTTAGATAAATTTCGTGGCACATAAAAATAATTATTTTAAATATTTTATTAAATTTTATAAATAAGTTTTAAATAAAAAAGATTTTATAATTTTTTCTATTCATAGTGATCATGTTGGTGAATTTAAAAATTATAATTTTTAAGAATTTTATGATTTGAATGGATATGACTATAATTTCTTCATTCTAATAAATTCATAATAAAATAAAGTTATTGATAGAACAAATAGGTGTTTATAAGAGATAATAATGACTATACTTAATAAACATAGTCTACCCAAATACTTTTAGACTGAAACCATTAACATGACATGCTATATTATGAACAAGATTCTTATAGGACCTTATCTATCTAAAACACGTTATGAATTGTGGAACATTAAAAGACCTAACATCTTGTATTTCAAAATTTTTAGTTATAAATATTTTATTTTAAATAATAAAAATATTTTAGAAAAATTTGATGTAAAATCCGATGAAGATATTTTTCTTGGATATTCTTCTATTTCTAATGCTTATCGAGTTTTTAATAAGAGATTCTTAGTTATTGAAGAATCTATTTATATTATTTTTAATGAATCTTTTAAAGCTAAGAAAAATAATTTTGATGATAATTCTGAATTTAATAATTAGTTAATTTGTAATCCTAAAAAAAAATATCAATTCACCCTAATAAAAAAATATGATAAAGGTATCTAAATTGATTGTCACTAAAATAAGAAATATGACAAATAAATTCTTGAAAGAGTAAAGAAAATGGCAATGTTGTTTCCCAACAGAGTAGATGGGAGCCATGAATGTATAAAAATACAAAATAGAAAGAGGATGTTTAAATTGTAAAGACAAAAAAAAAAAACATATTACAGCCAAAAAGTTGTCAACTGACAAAATTTAAGGGTTCTAATAATGATTATGATAACTTGGATAACAAGGAAAAGGAAAAGAGTATTTAATGATGAAGTTAGGAAAGAGATTTTAATGACATTAGATGCACGATAGATAAATATAAAAGATGCTTCCTAATGATATAGAAATTATTGAAATATGAAGGGATTAATTATTAGCTACATGGATAGGAAATGATAGTAGGTTCAAAGTTAAGAAGTTATTTTAAATAAAACTTTAAGGAGGATAGAAATACTTAGCAGCGTGGCATCTGATGACATCCTTGACCAGTTTAAGTAAATCTTAAGAACCACAAATAAGTCTAATAGATGGAGGAAAAGTATTTGTTACTGATATATAAATATAGGAAATATATTTAAATTTGTTATAACTATAAAACACTAGGAATTATTTAAAAATGGAGATGGAACAAAGAATAGAATTTGAGATGAGCTTTTTTTCTAAAAGTCAACGTGGTTTTATTTCAAGATGATCAACCATAATTATTTTATGAGATAAATAATGTGAACATAAAGAGAAATATATATAAATTTATATTTATAGAGTAGTTATAATGGAGAGAACTAATTATTGGAGATGTATCAAAAGGTATTCAAATTCGTTAAAAAATATTTATATAAATACTTTTTTATCTCAAATTAAGCATAAATGCTTTGATGATGCTCTTAAAGATGACTCATGGGTCTTGGCAATACATTAAGAGCTAAATCAATTTGAAAGAAAAAAATTTGAATATTTATTCCTAAACCTAAATGGTACTAGATAGGTCTAGAGAGGTCTTATAATTGGTACTAGATATGTCTCTAGGAATAAGTAAGATGAACAAGGTGTCATAGTTCGAAACAAGGCTCTATTAATGACTAAATAATTCAACCAAGAAGAGAATAGAGACTATGAAGAAGCCTTCGCTCCTTTGGTTAGACTAGAAGCCAAAAGGATACTTTTTGCATATGTATGTTTTAAAAAAATTAAATAATTTCAAATAGATATCAAAAGTATTTTTCTTAATGATTTTATTTATGAAGAAGTTTATGTTGAATAATAACTAGGATTTAAAAATGATCTTTTTCCAAATCATGTTTATAAATTATCTAAGGCTCTTTATGGGTTGAAACAAACCCTAGAGCTTAGTATGAGAAACTTAGTTATTTTCTTATTCAAAATAAATTTTAAAAAATAAGGTCGATACTATATTATTTATTAAATATTTTAATAATAATTTTTTATATTATTCAAATTTATGTTGGTAATATCATTTTTTATTCTACTAATGAATCTTTATGTGAATCTTTTGATAAGAATATGAGCTAAGAATTTGAAATGAGTTTAATGGGTGAATTGATATTTTTTCTAGAATTACAAATTAACTAACTAAATAATAAGATTTTTATTTGTCAAACCAAGTATACTCTTGATCTATTAAAATAATTTTATATAAATAATATTAAGGCCATCAAAACACTAATGAGCATTTCTAAAGAGTATTTCTACTAAAATAGACTTGGATAATGAAGGAGAATACTTTGATAAAAAAGTGTATAGAGGTATCATAGGAAGTTTACCTTACTCTAACTAGAACTGATATAATATTTAATGTTGAACTTTGTGTAAGATTTTAATTTAATCCTAAATAATCTCACTATAAAATAGTAAAAAAAATTAGATACTTAAAAGGAATGCCTAATATGGGATTATGGTATCTTAAATTTAATAACTTTGATTTGATTGCTTATTCTAATACTAACTTTGTATGATGTAGAATAGATAGAAAATATACCTTTCGAACTTGTCAATTCCTAGGTCATGCACTTGTTTCTTGGTCATCCAAGAAGCAAAACTCTATCAAAATATCTACAGCTAAAATCAAATATATTGTGATAGGTCCATGCTATGTGTAAGTAATTTGGATAAAGAACACTTTAGAAGATTATGGATTATGCTTGAAAAATATTCATATAAAATGTGATAATACTAGTGTAATTTGTTTAATAAAGAATTCTATTCAACACTTTGGGACTAAGTACATTGACATTAAATATCATTTTATTAGATATTATGTTAGTAATCATGATATATTTTTGAATTTCATTGATACGAAACATTAGTTAGTAGACATTTTTAAGTGAGGAACAATTTGATTTTATTAGAAGAGAACTAGGCATATTGAATCTTTCAAATGCATGATTAAAGACCTTTTGCTATTTATTCTTATATGATTCTTTATTTTTACTAATGATTAAAGGGGAGATTTATCCAAATCGATCATGATTTTTCACTTGACTTTTTGGTTTTTACAACTTGAGATTTATTTTATATGCAACAAGACCTTTTACTATTTGTTCTTCTATAGTTCTTTCTTTTTGGTAATGATTAAGGAGAGAGTTTATCCAAATGAATCATGATCTTTTGATATTCAACACTTGAGATTTATTTTGTATGACTCTTTTATGTTTATGACTTGTATACTCCATTTTGTTGATGATAAAGGGGGGAAATAAGTAAATTATAGTTTTGATGATCAAAGGGGGAGAAGAAGTTTGTTAAAACCCTTTTTCTGTGCTTTTGAATAATGTTTATTAAGTCTATTTAGTCCAGTTGTTTATTGAGTCGGTTTGGTTTAGTTAGAGTCAAGTAGAGGTTTATTTAATATTTATTTATTATTAGAGTTCAAGTCCTGATGGACTCTAGGTGGAACTCTATAAATAGGGATGTAATTGTTTCTTTTCAGTAATATATGAAAAATAATATTCTGTCTTTGGATAAACCCTAGGAGGCCGGAGGGTCGATCCCCTCGAAGAGGCCGATCCCCTCGAAGCGATCATTATCATCCTCATTTCTCCCCTTTCTCTTCTTCTTTTTTACGATACGACTTTTCTTTTTTACGACTTTTCATTTTTATGATACGACTTTAGGGTCTTATCAATTGGCACCCCTGCATCCCTTGCTTCTTCTGGCTAGCCCACCTGCCGCTGCTGCTCTCCGGCCAGTGCCCACGATCGCCCCGCTTCTCGGCCGACGACCACCGCCGTCGTTGTTCCCCAGCCAAGAAACGACGCTGCCAGCGTCCATCCCAGCCCTACTGCCATCGCCCGCCTCCCCTTGCGTCGCAGCGAAGCCGCTCGACCTCTCCTCCTCGGCGATCGTTGGTGACGCTGCTCCCAACTGTGCCACCACCGTTGCCTCTCCACCGCCGCCCGCCTCCCCTTGGGTCGCAGCCGCAGCCGCCGATTGTCGCCCTCCTCGCTTCGACCGAAATAGGGCAACTCACGGATTGCCCTTGTTCCCAACCGCGTCACCACCACTTTTCCCAGCGGCATCGATGGCGCTCAATCACCCAGCCAGCGACCTCTTCTCCTCGCGTCCCCATCTCGCTCGAGCGAGAAGGACCGCCGGCACCGCAGCCGCAACCGCCGGTTGCCGCAGCCCCTCCTTGCAGCAGTTGCAGAAACAGAGCTTCCTCTGTTGCCGCAGCCCCTCGTCGATCGCAGCCACGCCTCGAGCGCCGTCGCCTTCTAGCTGACCCACCACCACTACCAGCCACCGTGCGGCGACCGTTGCTCGCCTCCCAACCACCGCTCCCCCTGGCTCAGGCGAGAACGACCGCCGACGCTCCCCCTTGCTCTGCCCCCTTGTGACGAAACATGGCAATCCTCTTGCTGCTGCGAACGCTGGTTGCGACCACCGTCGCCGCTGCTGCCCAGCCAGTGACGACGTCGCTGTTGCCCAGCCAGCGACGACGCCGCTCGCCGCCCAGCCTGCCACCGTCGATTCCTATTTTCCACTGCAGCCTCAACCTCGGCAATGCCACCGCAGTCGCCCTCCAACAGCACACACAGCAAGCTCTTGTGCAGCCGCTTCAACCTCGGCAATGCATGCACCGACTCCTCTTCTCAACGTCGGTTGCTTCAACGGCACCGTCGTGTCCTCAACCGCATGCGATCCCTCGGCGTCACCAATGCCTCCTTCCGTAGTATGGTAGAGATAGAGCAACACTGCCTTCCATCCTCATCATCGCAACCACCGCAGCGACAGGCCCTTGGCGACGCTGCCCCTAGTTGCAGCCACATCAAAACAGTCGCCTTCCAACCCCGGCATTCTCACCCCACGCAGCGATAAAAACAGGGGCAGCTACTCTTCCTCGGCAACTTCGCATCGGCAGTGTTGATGCCCTTACCGACACCAAAAACAAAAGTTGAGATTACAGATTTGCAGTATTACGCAATGGCCATTGATAACTCGGTGAAAGCACAAATAGAAGCATTGGAAATCAGAATTAAAAACCGACTGCAAGAAACACTTAATGATTTCAAAAAGAGCCTACTGGAGAGCCTTAGCAAATTTCAACAAAATGGGGTCTCAAGTTCTACGTTGCATAGATCTGAAAATACAGGAAAAGGACCCCAAGATTGTGACACAAATTACTCACACATGAAGATAAAATTTCCGAGAGGGAAAGATAGAGATCCGACCAATTGGATCTCTAATGCAGAAATTTTTTTTCCATTTTCACATAACCCTAAAAGAATCCAAGGTAAAAGTGGCCTCAATCCAACTCAAGGGAGATGCACTCCAGTGGTACGATTGGTATGAAACTTTCCACGGAGTTCCTTCGTGGGAGCAGTTCAAAAGAGGGCTTCTTGTTCACTTTGGCCCATTTGAATATGAGAATGTTGATTGCCAGCTCGCCAAAATTCATCAAACTTCTACAATGTTAGAATATCAGAGTAGGTTTGAAAGATTATCAAATCAAGCTAGAGATTGGTCGAACCGACAACTTCTGGATACATTTATTGAAGGGCTTATTCCAGAGATCCGGTGTGAAGTTAAGGCTCGTCAACCCGGTACTATGATAGCTGCGATCTTATTTGCAAATCTATATGAGAGAAAAATTAGCAAGGAAAGATCAGCAAGGGGTTTGTATTATGATGAAAAATGGAGTATGGAGCACCGATGTAAACAAGGGCAACTTCTGATGATTGAACCAATTGGAGAGGAACCGAAAGCTAAGAATGTGGACTCCGATCATGAAGGTATAAATTCTAATGAAGATGTCGGACCTACCATATATATAATGCATGCATTAGCCGACTACTCTAACCCGCAAACTATGAAAGTTGGCGAAACTCTAGAACATCAGCCTGTTATAGTTTTGATGGATACTGGTAGTACTAACAATTTTATAGATAGTGAGACTGTTGACCGATTGGCCCACCACATTGAACACTATGACAGTTTCAAAGTAAAGATCGTTGATGGACGGATTTTCACTTGTGATAGCAAAGGTTCAAAGATAAAATTGATTATACAGGGCTAGAAGTTTCATGCAATGATTACTACACTGAAAGACCGACCCGTTGCTTACACTATCAAAAAGTGGAGACCATACTTACTTGATCAACGGGTTGTGATGCGTTGCAGATAGTCTATGGCTAGTACTAAAAGAGAAGCTCCCCGAGATTGATGCTGCTCAGCCTTGAGGACAAGGCTGATTTGAAGAGGGAGGAATTGTTAGGACTCTTTTTCTGAGCTTTTGAATAATGTTTATTGAGTCTATTTAGTCCAGTTATTTATTGAGTCTGTTTGGTTCAGTTAGAGTCAAGTAGAGGTTTATTTAATATTTATTTATTATTAGAGTTCAAGTCCTGATTGACTCTAGGTGGAACTCTATAAACAGGGATGTAATTACTTCTTTTCAGTAATCTATGAAAAATACTATTTCATCTTTAGACAAACCCTAGGAGGCCGATCCCCTCGAAATGATCAAGGAGGGCCGATCCCCTTGAAGCGATCAAGGAGGCCGATCCTCTCGAAGCGATCATTATCATCCTCATTTCTCCCCTTTCTCTTCTTCTTTTTTACGATACGACTTTAGGGTCTTATCAAAGTTTCTTTTTTCTTTTTATTGATGACCAAGCGGGAGAAGTAGTGATTCATGCCTAGCCTATGTATTGAATAAGGAGAATTATGTTACTTTTATAACTTTTTATTAGTAATAACTCATACCTAACATTTGTTAATTATTCTTTGAAATTTGAAACTTAAGTGATTATTTGGGCTCACAATGATAATATTTACAAGATCAAATTTGTTTTAACTTGAATTCAAGACTACTATTGAAAGAGTATTATTTTGAATTCGAGTTTATCATATATTTAAGATATCATATAAATAGAAGGATTTTTGTTAAGACCCCATTATTAATTGATCTCAGTGTTTATAACTTGAACTTATCTTTGATAATATAATATTAAGATCTTTCATATACCATGATATTAAAGTTTTATTTTTACATAATTAGAATATTGATACAAAAGGAGAGAAATAATATCGTAATACTATGATATCACTCACTTCTTTTTATTAATGATAAAAGGGGGAGAAGTAGTAACTCAGAGTTTTTATTTGTGACAAAGGGGGAGAAGTCATCATAGGGAGAATTATGATGTCTTATAATTTTTTTGTTATTATATAACTCATGTTTGATTTATGTAAATGATTAACTTATAGTTATCTTTTGATTTACATTACATATTGATAATAGTTGAAATTTGAAACTTGAAATGATTATGATTATAACTTGAAATTTGTAACTTGATTAAACATTAATTTTTGGGCTTGAATGATTGAATCATAATATGGACAGGATCCAATTTCTTTTAACTTAAAATCAATATAAGCATTGAAGACGATATGTGATTACTTAAGTCCAGGTTTATCATAACTTTTAAAATGACATATAGACAGAGGAGTCTTATTAAAACTTTATAATCAATTGGTTGTCATCATAAAAAAAAAAAAAGATTATTGAATCATAAATTTTAATGATGAAATCAATTATTGAGTTTACTGAACTAATATGATTTTGAGATAAGTAACATAGCAAAATACTTTGATCACAAACTTGGACCATCAAAGAACCAACTATCGAGCAAGAGAGTAGGATGTTGCGCCAAGAAATTGTCATATCAAAAATTGGACGTCCAAACGAAGGATTGGTCGATGTGCTAAAGATTATACTTCATGATATAGATTTAGGCAATGTGCTAGAAGAATCAAACATTATGCTAAAAATTAGATGTCTTGGAAAAGTCAACATGCCGATAGAATGAGCGATATATAGAAAGAAAGGGTGATATACTGGAGATTCGGATGAAGTGCCAAAAGATCGAATGACATGCCAAAAGAGAATACAATATACTGAAAGCTTCATAAACTATGTTCACTCCCGATTCCTCTTCCGTTGAGGCCATTGGCATTCATTACTGATCTTCTTTCAATGGAGCAAAGATCAACTACCCTCTTATAACTTTTTCTCCTTTTGACAAGCTTAGCGGGTGAATTAGTGCTTTCGTAAAATTACATCGATTCGAAAAAATCTCATTCGATCAAACCCGTATCAGAAAGATGTTTAACTTGTAAAATGCATAAAAGGTAATAAGCAAGTAAATCAGTAAGCAATATGAATGAAAAGTGTAAACAAAAATACAAATCGATTTTATAATGGTTCGATCATTATAACCTATGTCCACTCTCGATTCCTCTTCCGTTAAGGCCACTAGCATTCACTACCGATCTTCTTTCAATAGAGCAAAGATCAACTACTCTCTTACAACTCTTTCTCCTTTTGACAAGCTCAGGAGAGAACCTTTACACCCCTCCTTTACAAGGTATCCCTCATGTTGAATCTCGAATTTTGATGATAAAATCAATTGATAATGTTATGATCTAATATGTGTTTTGAGTAATGTAGGACTAGCTTCGATCAAGAGAGGTAAATTGATTAAATTAGGAAGAATAAGAAGTTGGACCAGAATTGAACATGTTAAAAGATTGGACGTTAGATCGAAGGAATGGTCGACGTGGCGGCAGAAGGCTTCGTGCCATGAGTTCGAGCATCGGGCCAAAGGATTGGATATTGCACTAAGGAGATTGGGTGTTGCGGAGGTCAACATACTGATTGAGCAATATGTCGCAGGAGAAGATGATATACGGAAGGTTCGGACGAAGCGTCGGATGAATCAATGACATGCTGGACAACTTAGTATTTATGCTTATAATAATTTATCTAAGATCGAAGTAGTTTAGGGGGCTAATTGGGTTAGCTTTTGGTGTAATCATGGTAACTCAATTAGGACTGATTTGGGCTCATTGGGAGGCCCATTCAATGACTCAAAAGTTGGGTCAAGTGGTGGCATCGCCAAAACAAGCGGTGGAACCGCTTGTGAGTTGTAAAACTAAAAAAACTTAGTCTTCGAGGCTGTTAGGCGGTGGTATCACCCAGTGACAATGTGTCAAGTAGTGGTATCGCTAGATTGGGTGGTGGTACTATCCAGTGCAGGAGGTGGTACCGTCTAATGCAGGCAGTGGTACCACCTATACCTGGAAGACCCCAGAATTCAAATTTTTAGCTCTATTTTTTAAACCATTTAGGGCCTATAAATATCCCACTTGGGCAGCAAGAAAGGAGCAAGAATTCTTGAGTAAACTCTGGCAAAACTTTGAGTTCCCTTCTCTTAGTGCTTAGAGTTAGTCCTAAGGGAGGTGTGTGAGGGACTACTTGTCAAAGAGTGACATGTAAAAGTTATCTCCTAAACCTGTGAAAAAGAAAAAGTGTTGTAAGAGAGTAGTTGGTCTTTGCCCATTGAACGAAGACCAATAGTGGATGCCGATGGCCTCAACAAAGGAAGATCGAGAGTGGATGAAGGTCATGACGATCGAACCACTATAAATATGGTATGCTCTTTTCCTTTGCTACTTACTTTTATTGCTTACTTGGCTGCACTCTATATTGTTCATATACTTTAAGTCCACATCTTCTCGATATGATTTCTTCATTATGTTTTTATCAACTCGGAAAGATTTTGAATTGCAACCATAATTTTTATCTTTGCACTAATTCACCCCCCCTTCTTAGTGTCATATTGATCATAACAGTTGGTATCAGAGCCACATTTTGCTCATTTGGCTTAACACCCAAGAGAAATATATTTTTTTGGCTTTCAAGAGGGTCACTCTATCATTCATCCTCCTATGTTCAATGGGAAGGACTACACATTGGAAAACTAGAATGAGAGTTTTCTTGCTTTCTATGGATTTCAATTTATGGAATGTTGTTGAATTTGGCTTTCAAAAATTTTCTAAACCCATGAATGACTGAAATGATTTGGAGAAGAAAATTTTTTTCTTTAAATTTGGAGAAGAAAATTTTTATTTTGTGCTTTGGATAAAGATGAGTTTAATCATATTTCTTTATACGAAATTGCACATGAGATTTGGCATACAATCAAACCCCATTCTTGCAAGTGATCATCACACACTAAAAATTCATAAAATTTTTCTTTCATAAGAAGAGTAAGGAAGACGCATCAAATGAAGGATTAAAAATCCTTGAATAAAACTTCATAAATCAAATCCATTAAAAATTCACAAGAGTGAAATCCGTGAGAGATGCATTTATCAATGAATTCCATGAGTGAAGGGACTAAGTGTATCAAAAATCATTAAATGATGGAGTAAGGATATGAAGTAAACTTGATTACAAGGAAGATAAAAATGAAATAAATTCATGAAAGCTCCATTCATGAAATATATTAAGAGAAAGATAGTCCGAAAAAGAAATATAACAACATGCACTAGCCGCTATGTATTCAGCTTCGATCCTAGATAGTGCAATCGAGTTTTATTTCTTGGAAGACCAAGAGATAAGTGCATGACCTAAGAGTTGATATGTTCCGGATGTGATTTTTCTATCTAATCTATATCCAGCAAAATCTGCATCAGCATAAGCAATTAATTCAAAGTTTTTAGATTTTGGATACCATAATCCTAGATTAGTGGTTCCTTTAAGATATCTAAGAATTCTTTTAATTACTTTAAGATGAGATAGCTTAAGATTAGATTGAAACTTAGCACAAAGTCCTACGCTAACATGATGTCCGGACTAATTGCGGTGAGGTATAGTAAACTACCTATGATATCCCTATAAGCTTTTTGATCAAAACTTTCTCCACTTTCATCAATGTTTAACTTAGTGGAGGTACTCATAGGAGTATTGATAGCCTTTAAATTATCTATATCAAACCATTTTAGTAAGTTTAATACATATTTTGTTTGACTAAGAAAAATACTATTTCTAAGTTGTTTGATTTGTAAGCATAAAAAGAAAGTTAGTTCACCCATTAAGCTCATTTCAAAATCTTGGCTCATACTCTTGACAAATGATTCACATAGAGATTTATTTGTAGAACTAAAAATAATATCATCAACGTAAATTTGAATAATAAGAAAATTATTTTTAAAATTTTTAATAAACAATGTAGTATCGACCTTACCTTTAGATATATTATTTTGGATAAGAAATGAGTTAAGTCTCTCATGCCAAGCCCTTCGGGCTTGCTTCAATCCATAGAGAGCTTTAGTCAATTTAAACACATGATTAAGTGCTAGCTTGAATCTTAAACTTGTGTATGTTAAATTCTTGATTTCTCGATACTTGATACTTGATATTTCTTTTGTGTGAATTAAGATCTCATATTTGTTCTCACATAATTCTCTCTTTTTACTAAAGATAGACTTATCTAAATAAATTTTGATTCTTTCACTTGATACTTATGAATTGAAATTTATATTATATGAATCAAGATTTTTCATTAATTATTCTCCTATGATCCTTCTTAGTATTTACTAAGGAAAGATTTATCCAAATAAACCAATGATATATATATATATATATATCTAGACTTTTTAATGTTTATGACTCAAATTTTATTATGTACAATTCTCATTTTTTATTATGATTTGTATATCTCATATGATTGAATCATTGATGTAAAAAGAGATAAATTGTACTATTATATTCTTCCATTCTTTTTAATAATAATAAAGGGGGAGAAATTCTTTCTAATCATAAAAGAAGCAAAAATTGCTAACTTGCGCATCATAAAGAGAAGCAAATTGTTACCTCAAGAGAAGCAAAAATTTTACCTCAAGAGAAAGTTGTTAGCTTGCACATCATAAAGAGAAGCAAATTGTTACCTCAAGAGAAGCAAAAATTTTACTTAACTTCACATTCTAAAAAACTTGCTAGCCTTCATACTTTAAAGAGAAGTAACACTTGCCAACTTGTTAGTTTGCATGTTCAAAACTTGCTATTTTACTAGCTTGCATATTTAAAAAACTTGTTAGTTGCTAGCTTGCACATCATAAAGAGAAGCAAATTGTTACCTCAAGAGAAGCAAAAATTTTACTTAACTTCACATTCTAAAAAACTTGCTAGCTTTCATACTTTAAAGAGAAGTAACACTTGCCAACTTGTTAGTTTGCATGTTCAAAACTTGCTATTTTACTAGCTTGCATATTTAAAAACTTGTTAGTTGCACTTCTTCTTTTTTCCAATGACAAAGGGGGAGGAAGAATTGCTAGTGTGCACATCTTAAAAAAAATTACTAGTTTGCACATTTCAAGTAGAAGCAAATATTGCTAACTTTCATATCTCTAAAGTGTTGATATATGCAATGATGTTTGAAAGACTTGAAATTATGCAATGATTTAAAATTATGTCTCAAAAATTGCTAGTTTCACTTCTCCTTTATTTTGATGACAAATGGAGGGAAGATATGATGATGATGTATAAGTTATAATGATAATTATGTGTGATATAATGTATTTTTATATTTTAAAATATTGTATAATTTTCTAAATTTAAAGGTTCTATCAATATGGCATATTGATAAGGGGAGTTAAGTTTAACTCCGTCATCAATTGATTGTCATCATAAAAAAGGAGATTGTTGAATCTCAGATTTTGATGATGAAATCAATAGATAATATTATGATCTAATCTACATTTTGAGTGACGCAAGACTAGCTTCGATCAGGAGTGGCAAATTGATTAAAGTAGGAAGAATAAGAAGTTGGGCCGGAATTAAACATGTCAAAAGATTGGACATCAAACTAGAGGAATGGACAACGTGTCGGCAGAAGGCTTCATGCCGTGAGTTCAGGCATCGGGCCGAAGGATTGGACATTGTGCCAAGGAGATTGGGTGTTACGGAGGTTAGCATGCCGATTGACTAATATGCCACAAGAGAAGATGATGCACGGAAGGTTCGGACGAAGCATTAGATAAATCAATAATATGCCGGACAACTTAGTATTCTTGCTTATAATAATTTATCTAAGATTGAAGTAGTTTAGGGGGCTAATTGAGTTAGTTTTTGGTGTGATCATGCTAACTCAATTAAGGGCCAATTGAGCCTTAATTGGGACTTATATGGGCTTATTGGGAGGCTCATTCAGTGACCCAAAAGTTAGGTCAAGCGGTGGCACCGTCAGAACAAGCGGTGGAACCGTTTGTGAGTTAGAAAACTCAAAAAACCCAGTCTTCAAGGCTGTCAAGTGGTGGTACCGCTAGAGTGGGCAATGGTACCACTCAGTGTCAGTTTGTATGTGTTGGTATCGCCCATTGCAAGTGGTGGTACCGCCCATACCCGAAAGACAAAAAAATTTAAATTTTTGGCTCTATTTTTAAAACCATTTAGGGCCTATAAATACCCCACTTAGGCAGTAAGAAAGGAGCAAGAATTCTTGAGAAAAAGACTGATTAAACTCTGCCAAAACTTTGAGTTCCCTCCTCCTAGTGCTTAGAGTTAGTCCTAAAGTAGGTGTATGAGGGACTACTTGTAAAAGAGTGATTTGTAAAGGTTATCTCCTAAACCTGTGAAAATAAGAAAGTATTATAAGAGGGTAGTTGGTCTTCGTTCAATGAAGGAAGACCAATAGTAGATACCGATGAGCTTCACGGAGGAAGATTGGGAGTGGATGTAAGTCATGATGACCGAACTACTATATATCCAGTGTGCTCTTTTCCTTAGCTGCTTACTTTTATTGCTTACTTGGTTGTACTCTATATTGTCCATTTACTTCAAGTTGACATCTTCTCGATATGATTTCTTCATTACGTTTTTATCAACTCAGAAAGATTTTGAATCACAATTGTAATTTTTATTGCTACACTAATTCACCCCCCTCTTAGTGTTGTATTGATCCTAACACCTCACACACCTCCCTTAAAACAATCTCTAAGCTCAAGAAAGAGGGACTCAACTTTCTCATAGAGTTTTCTGTTGAATCTCGGATTTTGATGATGAAGTCAATTGTCATTTGTTGTCTAATCTATGTGTTGAGATAAGTGTGCAGGATTAACTACGATGAAAGAGAGACAAGCAGCAGGAGTTGCGCCGGAGTCAAGTTCATGATCACGTTGGGAGTTCGAGAGTTCGACGGAAGTTCGGACGGTCGTCGGAGGTTCTGCGAGAACAGATCCGAGAAGTCCAGAAGCTTGCCAAGCGAAGCTCGTCGGAACTTGCCAAGTGGATCGTCGCAAAGTCCAGGAGTTTGCCGGAAGTCCGCAGGAGCATCACCGAGGGTTCATCGGATGATCGACGGAAGTTCGCCGGAAACTCGCCGGAAGGAGCGATTGACGCACCGAAGCAAAGCTGCAGAAGTTGTCTTAGATTTAATCGTAGTTAGCACGATGATTAAGTTGGAAAATGGGAGGTGATCCCATTGGCTTAATCTTGGGGCAATTGGGCCCCTGAAAGATTGAAATTGGGTCGAATGGAATGAACCATTCGGACCCTGATTGCACCAGGAGGTGCAACCGCCCAGGCCAGGAGGTGGCACCGCCTGGGCTAAGCCTCCCAGCGAGACTGGGCGGTGCAACCTCCCCAGCCGGGAGGTGGCACCGCTTGAGCTCAGTCTTCGAGCAAGACTGGGCGGTGCAACCTCCCTGACAGAGAGGTGGCACCGCCTGAGCTCAGTCTTCGAGCTCTGGCAGAGAGGTGCAACCGCCTCTGTCAAGAGGTGGCACCGCCTGAGCTCGGTCTTCGAGCTCTGCCAGGCGGTACAACCTCTCCAGTCAAGAGGTGCAACCGCCTGATCCCGGAATTCCGGGATTTGATCGTTTTGAGCTCCAAATTTGAATTGGGTTGGGGCCTATAAATTCCCCACCCATTCAGCACTGAAAAGATACAGACCTACACCGAAATCTTGATCTTTTCTGTGATTCTAAGAGCTCAAAAGTGATTGTAAAGCCTTTAAGTCTCCTCCTTCTGTTCTTCAAGTTTTCAGTTGTAAAGTGAGGAGAGAAAGGTCTGTAAAGGTTGTCTCCTGAGCCTGTCAAAAGGAGAGAAACTGTAAAAGGGCAGTTTGGCCTTCGCCCATTGAAGGAAGGCCCCTAGTTGACGTCGGCAACCTCGTCGGTGGAGGAAGCCAAAAGTGGAGTAGGTCAGGACTGACCGAACCACTCTAAATCTCTGGTTTGCGTTTATCTTTGAGCACTTTATCTTTACTGCAAACCTCCTCCACTACTACTGCTCTCTGCGCTTTCACGAACAAGTTCTAAGTGCTGTTCTTCCGAATCTGCATTCAGACGTAAAGTCGTGTTTTAGTACATTACGGTTTACGTTTACGTTTTGATTCTGCAGAACTGTCCTCTGTGCTTTTGCAAACGAGTTTCTTTGCAGTTTACACTTACAGCTTGATTCTATTTATAACTGCAAACTGTCTTCTGCAATTTTACGAACGAGTTTCAACATTTAGACGTAAAACTGCATTTAGACGTAAATCGGCTTTCCTCGCACAATCGTCAGATTTCAGTTTACGTTTACGTCTTGATTTCAACTGCATACTGCCCTCTGCGAATATACAAACGAGTTTCAAAGTTCAGACGTAAATCTGCGTCTAAGACGTAAATCTGCGTGTAAGACGTAAATCTGCGTTTAGACGTAAATCTGCGTTTAGACGCAAATCTGCGTTTAGACGTAAATCTGTTTTTTGCAGATTACCTTTTGAGCTGTACAACAACAGCACATTGTCTTTATACTTCTGCTCAATCTGTGCTTAGACGCAATCTGCGTTTAGACGCAATCTGCGCTTAGACGCAATCTGCGCTAAGACGCAAACTGCGCTTAGACGCAATCTGAGTTTAGACGCAATCTGCATTTAGACGCTAACTGCGTTTAGACGCTAACTGCGCTTAAACGTAAACTGCACTTAATCATAAGTAATCTTAGAATCGGTTTTTGCATCAAAATAGTCTTTGTCGAACGAACGCAGCCTTCGCTTTTTAATCGCTGAAAAATATCCGCTGCACTAATTCACCCCCCCCCCTCTTAGTGCTCTCGATCCTAACAATTGGTATCAGAGCCCGGTTAACTCTCAAAAGGATTAAAACCCAAAAGAGATGGCTTACGCCGGAAACCAAGAGGGCCATTCTATTACACGTCCACCCATGTTTAATGGGACGGACTACACCTACTGGAAGACCCGAATGAGGATCTTTCTTATTTCTATGGATTTTGAACTGTGGAATCTTGTCGAAAATGGTTTTTCAAAGTCTTCTCTTCCAATGATCGATTGGAATGATTTGGAGAAGAAGGCTTTCGCTCTAAATGCAAAGGCTAT
The DNA here is from genome assembly GCF_036884655.1 of Musa acuminata AAA Group. Lineage (NCBI taxonomy): Eukaryota > Viridiplantae > Streptophyta > Magnoliopsida > Zingiberales > Musaceae > Musa > Musa acuminata. The sequence goes on from NC_088341.1 coordinate 25,549,795, forward strand.
GAATGCCTTATTTTGTGCACTTGATAAAAACGAGTTTAACCGTGTTTCAACTTGTGAAACTGGATTCGATATTTGGCACACACTCGAAGTGACCCATGAGGGCACAAGTAGAGTAAAAGAGTCAAAAATCAATTTGCTGTTACACTCCTTCGAACTTTTTCGGATGAAACCGAGTGAAACCATTGGCGACATGTTTACCTGTTTCACGGATGTCGTCAACGGTCTAAAAGGACTCGGAAAGAGCTTTTCGGATTTTGAGCTTGTTAATAAGATACTAAGATCCCTTCCTAAGAGTTGGGATCCTAAAGTCACCGCTATTCAAGAGGCAAAAGATCTGCGAAATTTCCCTCTTGAAGAACTAATCGGGTCATTAATGACCTACGAAATGACTTGTAAAGCTCATGAAGAGCAAGAAGACATCCTTCCAAAGAACAGGAAGGATATGGCACTCAAAACTTCAGAATGCCACTTGAGAGAAAACTCAAGTGATGAGGACTGTGATGATGACTTGGCACTTCTAACAAGAAAGTTTAAAAAGTTCTTTAAAAGAAACAAGTTTAAGAATGATGCAAAAAATAAACTTGAACCCAAAAAGGACCAAGTAATCTGCTATGAATGCAAAAAGCCGGGACACTACAAGAGTGACTGTCCCCAAGTCAAGAAAAGAACAACAAAGAAGAAGGCGCTCCAAGCAACATGGGATGATTCAAGCGCATCTGAGGAAGAGGAGTCCAACACCGAGCAAGTTGCTCATTACGCCTTAATGGCTATCGGAGAGGAGGTAACGGATTCATTAAATGCTGATTTATCTTTCGATGAATTATTAAATGCTTTCAATGACTTATTTGACGAATGCAAGAGTATAAGTAGAAAATATAAATTGCTGAAAAAGGTGCATGATAGTCTTACTTGTGAGTTTGATAAGTTAAAAGTCGAACATCATGATAGTTTAAATTCATGTATCAAATGTCATGATTTAGAAACTTTACAAAAAGAAAACCTGCTACTCAAGGATACCTTGAAGAAATTCGAGGTTGGTAGCAAGTCGTTGAACATGATCCTTGCAAACAAGGGTCACGTTCCAAAAAGGAGCGGAATTGGATTTGTGAGAAGTCCTCACCAAAATCCAACCTCCTTCATAAAAAGCTCCATCTTACATGTTCAACACCAAACCAAGTACAACTTTTGTTGCAAATCTGGACATAGGACACATTGTTGTCCATTCAAGAAAATAAGTCCAAACAAACTGATTTGGGTTCCTAAAGGAACCATGATAAACTCGATGCAACATGATAGAAAATGTAGATCTATTTATGAGGCACCCAAAAGCAAATGGGTACCTAAACATCATCCTTTCTTGTAGAAAACTAAACCATCGCAAGCTAGGAGCAAGAGATGGTACCTTGATAGTGGATGCTCAAGGCATATGACCGGAGATCCATCTCAATTCTCTAAGCTCACTAGCATAGACGAAGGATATGTCACCTTCGGAGACAACAACAAGGGTAAAATCATTGGCAAAGGAACCATAGGTAACAAATCCAACTTCTCTATTGAAGATGTTTTGCTAGTTGATGGTTTAAAACATAACCTCTTGAGCATTAGTCAATTATGTGATAAAGGATATATTATAAGATTTGAATCTAATGCTTGCATCATTGAAAAACCACACAAAAATATATCTATGATTGCATTGAAACAAAATAACGTATACACTATTGACATCAATGATTTGTGTAATGAAATGTGTTTTTCTGCCTTAAATGAGGATGCTTGGATATGGCATAGAAGATTAGGTCATGCTAGCATGAAACTGATCACTCAAATATCATCCAAAGAACTTGTAAGAGGAATTCCTCATATCAAGTTCATCAAGGATAATGTATGTGATGCCTGCCAATTAGGTAAACAAATTAAGAGCAGCTTCAAATCTAAAAATCAAATAAGCACCTCTAGGCCCTTACAATTGATCCATATGGACTTGTTCGGACCAATCTCCACATCGAGTCTAGGAGGTAGCAAATACGCCTTTGTCATTGTTGATGACTATAGCAGATATACATGGACCTACTTCTTAAGACAGAAAAATGAATGCTTTAAATGCTTTACCAAGTTTTGTAAACTTGTTCAAAATGAGAAGGGTTCTATGATTTCGTCAATTAGAAGTGATCATGGTGGAGAATTTCAAAACCATGACTTCCAAGAATTCTGTGAACTCAATGGATACAACCATAATTTCTCTACTCCAAGAAATCCTCAACAAAATGGGGTTGTAGAAAGAAAAAATCGAAATTTACAAGAAATGGCAAGAACCATGTTGAGTGAACATAGCCTACCCAAATATCTTTGGGCCGAAGCCGTAAACACTGCATGTTATATTTTAAATAGAGTACTAGTAAGACCCTTACTCACCAAAACTCCTTATGAGTTATGGAATAACAAAAAACCCAATGTTTCATATTTTAAAGTCTTTGGGTGTAAGTGTTTTATCTTAAATGAAAAGGATAACTTAGGAAAATTTGATGCTAAATCCGATGAAGGAATCTTTCTTGGTTATTCTTCGGTTTCTAAAGCTTTTCGTATCTTCAATAAAAGAACTTTAATTATTGAAGAATCCATTCATGTTGTTTTTAATGAGATTTCCGAAACTAAGAAAAATGATCTTGATGATGATGTTAATTTTGATTCCTTAAATTTAAATGAAACCCCTTCTCCAACTAGCAACTTGGATGCATCCACTTCCGAAACATCCTTACCCAAGGATTGGAAGTATGTAGATGCTCATCCTAAGGAGCTAATATTAGGAGACACATCAAAGGGGGTTCAAACACGATCTTCTTTTAAAAATTTTTGTGCCAACGCCGCCTTTCTCTCCCAAATTGAACCCAAATGTGTTGATGAAGCCATGAAAGATGATTCATGGATTATCGCAATGCAAGATGAATTGAATCAATTTGAGAGAAATGAGGTGTGGACGCTTGTTCCTAGGCCAAATGACCATTTAGTTATTGGTACTAAATGGGTCTTTAGAAACAAGCAAGATGAAAATGGTATCGTGGTTAGAAACAAGGCTAGATTAGTGGCCAAAGGTTTCAACCAAGAAGAAGGTATCGATTACGAAGAAACCTTCGCACCTGTGGCTCGATTGGAAGCCATAAGGATGCTCCTTGCCTACGCTAGTTGTAACAATTTTAAGTTATTTCAAATGGATGTTAAAAGCGCTTTTCTAAATGGTTTTATTTCTGAAGAAGTTTATGTTGAACAACCTCCTGGATTTGAAAATAATAGCCTCCCTAATCATGTGTTTAGATTAACTAAAGCTCTCTATGGTTTAAAACAAGCCCCAAGGGCTTGGTATGAGAGACTTAGTTCTTTTCTCATTGAAAATAATTTCATAAAAGGCAAGGTTGATACTACATTGTTTATCAAGAATTTTGAAAATAATTTTCTCATTGTTCAGATTTATGTTGATGATATCATCTTTGGCTCTACAAATGAATCTCTGTGTGAATCTTTTGCTAAAACTATGAGTCTTGAATTCGAAATGAGCTTAATGGGAGAATTAACATTCTTCTTAGGCTTACAAATCAAACAACTAAGCAATGGCATCTTTATTAGTCAAACTAAATATGCCATGAATTTATTAAAAAGGTTTAATATGAACAACTCAAAGGCTAGTAACACTCCTATGAGCACCTCCACTAAGTTAGAAACTGATGAAAGTGGAGAAAGCTTTGATCAAAAAACTTATAGAGGTATGATAGGAAGTTTACTTTACCTCACTGCAACCAGACCAGACATCATGTTCAGTGTAGGACTTTGTGCTAGATTTCAATCAAACCCTAAGATATCTCATCTCAAAGCAGTTAAAAGAATATTTAGATATCTTAATGGTACCACAAATCTAGGATTATGGTACCCAAAATCAGAGAATTTTGAGTTAATTGCTTATGCTGATGCTGACTTTGCTGGCTGTAGATTAGATAGAAAAAGCACATCAGGATCATGTCAATTTTTAAGACATGCCCTTGTTTCCTGGTCATCAAAGAAACAAAACTCGGTTGCACTATCAACAACCGAAGCTGAATATATTGCAGCAAGTGCATGCTGTGCACAAGTTGTATGGATGAAAAATACCTTAGAAGATTATAAAGTTCATCTCAAAAATATTCCAATTAAATGTGATAACACAAGTGCAATATGCTTAACCAAGAATCCTATACAACACTCAAGAACAAAACATATTGATATCAGACATCACTTTATACGAGATCATGTCACCAATCATGACGTAACCATAGAGTTCATTGATACTAAATATCAACTAGCTGACATTTTTACAAAACCTCTAAGTGAAAAACAATTTGACTTCATTAGAAGAGAATTAGGAATGTTGATATGTCCGAATACTTAAATTTGTTAAAATTATTTTTCGGACTATATTGTATGATCAAATCACTTGATTGCCATGTCTCTATGATTATATGCAACAAAATCTTCTCCGAATGCATCTTATTTTTCGAATGCTATGAACCAGATTTTTCGAATGCATCAGATACACTTTCATGAAAAATAAGTATCTGAAATAGATTTGATGAAGTGATTCATGTGTATGTATTCCATCCTGCAAAATCTTTACATGGACAATGGATTATAACACAAAGGGGAAGAAGTATTTAGAGCAATCTATGTGAAATTCCTCTATAAGCTTGCTTTGATTAATTTCCTGGTATCATGATTATTATGCTTTTTGTTGATGACAAAGGGGGAGATATATATATGAATTGATAAACACTGCCATACTATAAGTGATGCTATAAACACTGCTATGATTATGCCATCCTTGCATCACCAAGAGATACAAAAACATGTGCTAAAGTTTGCATTATGCCCTGAGTTGATATGTTATCATGTGAAGAAAATGCAAAAACTTACTAGTATATTTCAAATGTATGAATCATGTAATAGTGCTTCACAGCTTTATATGATAATGTTCATACTACATGATGAATGGTTACAAACACAATCATACAAATCTGATGATGTATGTCAAGCCCTGACATCATCTTTGAAGAGATACATCATGATGAGTATCATGATGGGAGTATTGATAAGTTTAACTGATCTAACTTATCAATACGTCACTTGAATTCTTAGGTCTTGAATTCAAGGTTGACTTATCTCAACTATGGCATATAGACAGGGGGAGTTAAGGATAACTCCATTATCAATTGATTGTCATCATCAAAAAGGGGGAGATTGTTGAATCTCGGATTTTGATGATGAAGTCAATTGTCATTTGTTGTCTAATCTATGTGTTGAGATAAGTGTGCAGGATTAACTACGATGAAAGAGAGACAAGCAGTAGGAGTTGCGCCGGAGTCAAGTTCATGATCACGTTGGGAGTTCGAGAGTTCGACGGAAGTTCGGACGGTCGTCGGAGGTTCTGCGAGAACAGATCCGAGAAGTCCAGAAGCTTGCCAAGCGAAGCTCGTCGGAACTTGCCAAGTGGATCGTCGCAAAGTCCAGGAGTTTGCCGGAAGTCCGCAGGAGCATCACCGAGGGTTCATCGGATGATCGACGGAAGTTCGCCGGAAACTCGCCGAAAGGAGCGATTGACGCACCGAAGCAAAGCTGCAGAAGTTGTCTTAGATTTAATCGTAGTTAGCACGATGATTAAGTTGGAAAATGGGAGGTGATCCCATTGGCTTAATCTTGGGGCAATTGGGCCCCTGAAAGATTGAAATTGGGTCGAATGGAATGAACCATTCGGACCCTGATTGCACCAGGAGGTGCAACCGCCCAGGCCAGGAGGTGGCACCGCCTGGGCTAAGCCTCCCAGCGAGACTGGGCGGTGCAACCTCCCCAGCCGGGAGGTGGCACCGCCTGAGCTCAGTCTTCGAGCAAGACTGGGCGGTGCAACCTCCCTGACAAAGAGGTGGCACCGCCTGAGCTCAGTCTTCGAGCTCTGGCAGAGAGGTGCAACCGCCTCTGTCAAGAGGTGGCACCGCCTGAGCTCGGTCTTCGAGCTCTGCCAGGCGGTACAACCTCTCCAGTCAAGAGGTGCAACCGCCTGATCCCGGAATTCCGGGATTTGATCGTTTTGAGCTCCAAATTTGAATTGGGTTGGGGCCTATAAATTCCCCACCCATTCAGCACTGAAAAGATACAGACCTACACCGAAATCTTGATCTTTTCTGTGATTCTAAGAGCTCAAAAGTGATTGTAAAGCCTTTAAGTCTCCTCCTTCTGTTCTTCAAGTTTTCAGTTGTAAAGTGAGGAGAGAAAGGTCTGTAAAGGTTGTCTCCTGAGCCTGTCAAAAGGAGAGAAACTGTAAAAGGGCAGTTTGGCCTTCGCCCATTGAAGGAAGGCCCCTAGTTGACGTCGGCAACCTCGTCGGTGGAGGAAGCCAAAAGTGGAGTAGGTCAGGACTGACCGAACCACTCTAAATCTCTGGTTTGCGTTTATCTTTGAGCACTTTATCTTTACTGCAAACCTCCTCCACTAATACTGCTCTCTGCGCTTTCACGAACAAGTTCTAAGTGCTGTTCTTCCGAATCTGCATTCAGACGTAAAGTCGTGTTTTAGTACATTACGGTTTACGTTTACGTTTTGATTCTGCAGAACTGTCCTCTGTGCTTTTGCAAACGAGTTTCTTTGCAGTTTACACTTACAGCTTGATTCTATTTATAACTGCAAACTGTCTTCTGCAATTTTACGAACGAGTTTCAACATTTAGACGTAAAACTGCATTTAGACGTAAATCGGCTTTCCTCGCACAATCGTCAGATTTCAGTTTACGTTTACGTCTTGATTTCAACTGCATACTGCCCTCTGCGAATATACAAACGAGTTTCAAAGTTCAGACGTAAATCTGCGTCTAAGACGTAAATCTGCGTGTAAGACGTAAATCTGCGTTTAGACGTAAATCTGCGTTTAGACGCAAATCTGCGTTTAGACGTAAATTTGTTTTTTGTAGATTACCTTTTGAGCTGTACAACAACAGCACATTGTCTTTATACTTCTGCTCAATCTGTGCTTAGACGCAATCTGCGTTTAGACGCAATCTGCGCTTAGACGCAATCTGCGCTAAGACGCAAACTGCGCTTAGACGTAATCTGAGTTTAGACGCAATCTGCATTTAGACGCTAACTGCGTTTAGATGCTAACTGCGCTTAAACGTAAACTGCACTTAATCATAAGTAATCTTAGAATCGGTTTTTGCATCAAAATAGTCTTTGTCGAACGAATGCAGCCTTCGCTTTTTAATCGCTGAAAAATATCCGCTGCACTAATTCACCCCCCCCCCCTCTTAGTGCTCTCGATCCTAACATTTTCATACTATAAACCCCAACTTTTTATTCTCTTTTCTTGCTTAATCAAGCAGAAAAGATTGGGGTATTTGTAGGCACTAAATGGATTCAAATTTGGAGTTAAAACGATCTCATCTTAGGTTTTTGGGGTACTGATGATACCACCTCCAATATTGGGCGGTACCACCGCCTACTAAACTGATAACTAGCAGTACCATCACCTGTCAGTCTAACATTGGATGGTACCATCGGCTAGTCTGACACTAACACTAAGTGGTACCACTGCCCAATCTAATAATACAACTGCTTGATAGGGCCTCGGAGACTGGGCTCTAACGGTACCACCGCCAGTTTGGGTGGTACCACCGGCTAGATAACTTAGGAGTCCGAGCCTCAAACGATGTCATCGCTAGCTAAGGGTCACTGAATGGGTCTTCAACTTGGCCTAAAACTGCTCCAACTCAAGTGTAGTTGGCCCCTATTTAAGTTGGTATGGTTACACTGAAACTAACACAATTAGCCTTTTAAACTACTTCGATCTAGGCAAATTATTACAAAGTATGGATCCTTTGTTGTCCGACATGTCATTGGTTTATCCAAAGCTTCATCCGATCCTTCAGCACATCATCCTCTCCTTCAGCGTATTGCCCAATCGGCATGTTGACCTTCTGCAACATCCGATCTCCTTAGCGCAATATCCGATCCTTCGGCCCGATGCCCGAACTCATGGCACGAAGACCTTCTATTAGCACATCAATCGATCCTCCAACTTGACGTTCAATCTTCTAAAATGTTCACTCCGGCCCAACATCTGATTTTTTTTCTGCTTTAATCAAATTACATTTCTATGATCGAAATTAGTCCTACGTCACTCAAAACACACATTAGATCTTAATTTCATCAATTGATTTCATCATCAAAATCCGAGATTCAACAATCTCTCTCTTTTTTATGATGACAACCAATTAATAACGGAGTTTAAACTAAACTCCCCCTATTAATATGCCATATCGAAAGAAAGTTTGAATTTCATAAAATGATCACCCGTGACTTTCACATCATTCCATGCATCATAAAATCATGAGTATTGCATGCATTATTCCAAATCATAAATATTTCAAATTATCATGGTATCAAAATATCAAAGTATATTACATCTTACAATGTATGATCATAATAACTTCTCATTGTATGCATCATTATAATATCATGAGTATTTTATGTTAGGAACAAGTCAACACTAAGAGAGAGGGTGGGGGGGGTGAATTAGTGTAGTGGATAAAATCGTCGGTTTTGAAAATCTTTCGTTCGATTAAAGTTGATTTTGGAAAGATAGCTTGAAATTGAAAGCGTACGAAACCATAGTAAGTAAAGTAGTTTGCAATGTAAGTAACGACCTTAAAAGAAATGCAAACCAGATTTTATAGTGGTTTGGTGGTCGTGACCTACATCCACTCCCGATTCCTCCTCCATTGAGTCCATCGACATCCACTATCGGCCTTCCTTCAATGGGTGAAGACCAATTACCCTCTTACAACACTTTCTCCTTTTCACAGGTTTAGGAGATAAACTTTACAAGTCACTCTTTTACAAGTATACCCTCATACACCTCCCTGAGGACTAACTCTAAGCACTAGGAGGAGTGAACTCAATATTTAGGCAGAATTTACTTAGTTTTTTTTATTTAGAATTCTTACTCCTTTCTTGCTGGCAAAGTTGGGTATTTATAAGCCCCAAATGGTTTCAAAAATTGAGCCAAAAATTTAGACTTCCGGGTCTTTCGGGTACGGGCGGTGCCATCGCCTGCAGACTGATACTAAGCAATACCATCGCCCAGTCTGGCGGTACCACCGCCTAACAGCCTCGGAGACCAAGTTTTTTGAGTTTTCCAACTCACAAGTGGTTCTACTGCCTGTTCTCGCGACGTCATCGCTTGGCCCAACATTTGGATCATTGAATGAGCCTCATAATAAGCCCAAATCACTCCCAATTTAGGCCCAATTGATCCCTAAATGAGTTGGCATTGTTTCACCCCAATGCCAACTCAATTAGACCTAAAATAACTTAATCTAGGCATAAACGATTACAAGCAAATCCCATATTGTCCGGCATGTCATTGATTCATCCGGCACTTCGTCCGATCCTTCGGCACATCATCCTATTTTGTGGCCTTTTGCCTAATCGGCATGTTGTTGGGAAATCTTAGGGGCGACATCACATGCATAGCGGAAGAACAGAAAACAAAATCCCTAATTTTCCAAAGATTTGTTTGTCGTTGTGCGAATATTGGTGCGAAAAATTCGCGAAACTTAAAACTGCGTATAGAGTAGATTACGTTACCTAGGGAGATCGTATATCCCTGAATCATTGCAGATCTCTAGGAGAGGGTGAAGGAGGTCAAGCACCCTCCTCTCTAGCAGTGATCCACACAACAGGGCTGCGATGACGCTCCTCAAAACTCTAGGTCTGCTCTGAGGTGGAGAGGGGGGAGAAGAATAGGAGAGGCAAGCAAATGCTCTAACCTATGAACCACTGGATCCCTCCTATTTATTTATAAAGGTCTCCTATCAACTGAACCATAATGGATCCTCCACTAGTGGGTATTGAATCTTCACCCAACTACCCAAGCCTCTTAAATTAGTGGATCTCTATCCAATATCTCTCATAGGCTTTTATTAGATCTCGTCCATGGGATCCAATAATTCAGGGGCTTATTGGATATCCAATAAGATATGGGCTCCGTCGGATATCTCATATTTGAACTTCTACTCATCACAACACCTACCATATTTGTATGGCTCTCTAGGCCCAATATTAAGATGACCGTGAGTCATACCTATCAGAACTCCTTCTAGCTCAGTAAATTATTATCTCCATAATAATTCACTTGACTCATCGATTGCGGATGTACTAGGCCACTACGCCGTAGTTCCCAAATGATACAGGGGAATCCAATCCATTGGACCTGTCTATCCTTAGTTACCATGTACCTATAGTCCCTCATCCATCTAATATCCCAGAGGTCGTATACCGGGCATGGTGCTGTCAAACCTATATGGTTTCTACTCGAGTCTTATTCTAATCGGATTCTCTCGGAGAACTCTTTCTCTCTCAATCTGAATGACCCTGACCAGGGATTTATCTAAGTAAGAACACATGAGATAATTCTCTCATGATACCGAGAGTGAATGATCCTCTATCGACACTCAATAGCCCTCGTAAGGTTGACTGCCACTTCCGATGACCGACTGTACTAGATCTTGGACATCCAAACCTATAAGTCTGGTATCAAAGAATGGAGCAATTATACAGGACATATTTGGTGTCTCAAGTCTAAGGACCAGATACACCACTAGGACTACGGAATCGCTATCTGACAATAAGGTATCATCAACCATCCAATATTTCATAAGCGGATCAACCAATAAACTCATTCTCCAATGCTTTAAGCATGTATCCACTTGATACCTGCTCATGACACTCAGAGCATGCACTGTATCAAGCTTAGTACATAACATGACATATATGATAGACCCTATCGCTGAAGCATAGGGTATCCTATTCATGTTCACCCTTTCTTCAAGAGTCTCATGTCTCATCGGTATGAGACCTCTTTTGGAATTTTTCATGCCAAACCTTTTGACAATGGTTTCTATGTACCTAGATTGGGACAAGCTAAGCATCCTCTTGGATCTATCTCTATAAATCCGAATCCCCAAGATATAGGATGCTTCCCCTAAGTCTTTCATGGAGAAGTGTCTAGATAACCAAGACTTTACTATGGATAGCATTCCTACATCATTCCCAATGATCAGGATGCCATCCACATATGACATTAAAAAGGTGATAACGCTCTCACTTACCTTCCTGTACACACAAGACTCATCTTCGTTCTTAAAGAAGTCATAAGATCTGATTGTGTTAGGACTCTAGCTTGGAGAGTCCTAATTGAGAGGGACATTCATGTAAAACTGTTAGGACTCTAGCTAGGAGAGTCCTAATTGAGAGGGGCATTCATGTAAGAGGTTTTTTCTTAGAGGAGAATTAGGAGTTGTAAGGGAATAGGAGTCTTGAGTAGGAGTCCTATTAGGAGTTGGTTAGAAGTAAGAGTCTTAAGTAGGAGTCCTATTAGGAGTTAGGGTTTAGAAGCCCTATAAATAGTCATGTATTCCTTCTCTTTTCTTAAGCAATAGATGAATCTTTTCTGCAGCCTTTGAGCAGCAACTTGGAGGGAGGAACCACTATAGAGTTCCAAGGAGGCCGATCCCCTAAAGAGATCAATCCCAAGTTTAGAATCTACAAAGGTTCTAACACCTAGTATCATAGCAGCGTTCTTGGCATCTTGCTGCCCTTCTATAGCCATCCATCAACCCTCCACAACCATCCAAAGCAATTCCCACAATTGCTTAAAAGATCGTCGCCGAATTCCGCTATCATCTCCACCACCGCGGATCATCCTTTGATCTCCCCGTGAATTACAACAGGTTCTGGTTTCCTACCTTACTACTGCTGCAATTTAGTTATCCTTATTCAAAAATCCCAAAAAAATTGTTCCTATATTGCTGCATAAACTTTTCGTCACAAATTTTTCATCTCTACGACGAAAGATACATTGCAGAATTCCAACCGTATAGCACCATCTGTTTGATCTTGCTATTGTGTTTTTTCTATCCAAATCTCCATAAAATTTTTATGACATCTTTAACATTTCCTAACAGCAGATTTCCTTTAGTTTATCAAAAAATTCTCAATATAAACCACAGATCTTTTACGTCCAATCTGCTATACTTAAAATTCTGTGCTGCAGAAAATTTCAGCCGCATATTGTTGCCTTAACCCATCTATTTTCAATCTTTTTTTAATGAAATTTCTTATACACTTTATAGATCATCTTGGCTTCCATCTAAGATTGATATATTGAGAAATTCATCTCTAAAAAATATTTTGTGTTGCTGCAAATTTTCATTGTAGACCGCTGAAATTTTTCGACGAGAATTCTGCAATCGTAACTTGCACCAATTTCCTTACTGTTATACTGCCAAAATTTTCTTGATTAAATTATACATCCTTGCTGTCATATAAACTATGATTTTGCTATCAATTCCCTCCTTAATTCTCTCAAATTTTTGGTGAAAATTACGTCGAGAAATCGTTGTTTCTTCGACGATAATTCTACTCTTACAAGACAACACATACTTACTGAAAAAAAATGTCTTCCAATGGTCGGGCAGAGCCTCCGCTGCCTTCGACAAACTTAAGGCAGCCATGACGACGACGCCGGTGCTAACACTACCAGATTTCAACCGACCCTTCATTATTGAGGCCGACGCATCTGGAGTCAGAATTGGAGCCATTGTCATGCAAGATGGTCAACCACTCATATACACTAGCAAGACATTATCTCCCTCCCATCAAAATAAGTCAACATATGATAAGGAGATGCTTGCCATTGTGCGCGCAGCAACGAGGTGGAGACCCTACTTGATTGGTCGACGATTTCAAATTAAAACCGATCATAAAAGCCTCAAGTACTTTTTGGAGCGAAAGATATCATCCCCTGAGCAGCAAAAATGGGTAACAAAACTTCTTGGATTTGATTATGAAATAACTTACAAAAAGGGGAAAGAGAATGTTCTTGCAGATGCGCTTTCGCAACTACCTGAGCAAGCTGAATTTTCGGTCGTTTTACTTCTAACCAGCGACTTCCTTGAGGATATTAAGATGGAATGGCAAGAAGATCCGGAGACCAGTAAGATTAAAAAAAATAAATAAATTAGAGGAAGCACCAAGCTCCGTGGCTCATTATAATCGGGACTCAAAAGAATTATGCTATAAGGGACGCATTGTGCTTGTGACAAATTCTATTTGCATCTTCAAGAGCAGATTTTGGACAAAGTTATTCCATATGCAGGGTACTAAATTGAAAAGGAGTACGACATATCACCCACAAACCAACAGCCATACGGAAGTTTTAAATAGGTGCTTGGAGACAGCCCAAAGCCACCCACCAAATATGACTACCCAAAGAGAACTCCAGACCCAGCTAAGTGCCATTATTGATCGACGAATCGTGACTCGACGACGACGACCCACTAATGAAGTGCTAATACAGTGGGCGAACCTACCAATAGAAGATGTCACTTGGGAGAACTATGACGATTTGAAGATCAAATTCCCAGAATTCACGAATCATCAGCCTCGAGGACAAGGCTGATTTGAAGAGGACGGGTATGTTAGGACTCTAGCTTGGAGAGTCCTAATTAAGAGGGACATTCATATAAAACTGTTAGGACTCTAGCTAGGAGAGTCCTAATTGAGAGGGACATTCTGTTAGAACTCTAGTTAGGAGAGTCCTAATTGAGAGGGGCATTCATGTAGGAGGTTTTTTCTTAGAGAAGAATTAGGAGTTGTAAGGGAATAGGAGTCTTGAGTAGAAGTCCTATTAGGAGTTGGTTAGAAGTAAGAGTCTTAAGTAGGCGTCCTATTAGGAGTTAGGGTTTAGAAGCCCTATAAATAGTCATGTATTCCTTCTCTTTTCTTATGCAATAGATGAATCTTTTCTGCAGCCTTTGAGCAGCAACTTGGAGGGAGGAACCCCTATAGAGTTCCAAGGAGGCCGATCCCCTAAAGAGATCAATCCCAAGTTTAGAATCTACAAGGGTTCTAACAGATTGCCTCATTAAATCTTATGTTCCCACTTCGGGAAGCTTGCTTTAGTCCATAAATGGATCTAAGCAACCTGCACACCTTATCCGGACAGTTTTTGGACACGAATCCCTTGGGTTGTATCATACACACCTCCTCGAGGTTCCCATTGAGGAATGCAGTTTTCACATCCATCTGCCAGATTTCATAATCATAGTGTGCTATAATAGCCAATAGAATTCGGATGGATTTTAGCATTGCTATGGGTGAGAACGTTTCGTCATAGTCAATACCTTACCTTTGATGATACCCCCTAGCCACTAGCTTTGCTTTATAGGTCTCTACCTTTCTATCTACTCCGATCTTTTTCTTAAATATTTACTTGTGACCGATGGGTACAATACCTTTGGGCACATCAACTAGGTTTCAAACCTTTTTGGAGTACATAGAATCCATCTCAGAATTCATGGCTTCTTGCCACTTCCCAAAGACTATACTCATAATAGCCTCCTCATAGGTCTGATGTTTAATGTCCTCAACATCCTCTCCTATAATATGTCTCACATATCTCTCAGGAGGATGGGATACTCGGCCAGACCTACGTAAAGTTAAAACTTGTGTATTAGGTACTTGAATAGACTCGAGCTATAGAGTGGTGCTTGAGCTAGGTTCTCTAACCTCACTCAACTCTATCATGCTCCCACTGTCTCCGCCAAGAATGTGTTCCTTCTCAAGGAACATCGCTTTCTTAGCTACAAAGACATTTTGGTCCTCGAGATGATAGAAATAATACCTACAAGTTTCCTTGGGGTATCCCATGAACTTGCACCAAGTCGTCCTTGATTTCAACTTATCGGAGTTGTATCTTTTAACGTGGACAGGGTAGCCCCAAATCTTAATGACCTTAAGATTGGGCTTTTTCCCCTTCCATATCTCGTATGGTGTAGACACTACTGACTTAATTGGAACTCTGTTAAGAAGATAAGCTACAGTTGTTGAATCTTGTATTTTGATGATGAAACCATTTGATATATGTTTATGATTTAATCTGCGTTTTGAGTGACGCAGGATGCTTCGATCAGGATGAGACAATTAAAGCAGGAAAATCATGTTGTGCCGGAGGAACATGTCAGAAGATTGGACGTCGGGCCGGTGGATCGGTTGACGTATCGACAGAAGGCTTCGGGCCATGGACTCGGGCATCGGGCCAAGAAGAGCAGGTATTGTGCCAAGGATATCGGAGTTGTGGAGTCAACTAGCCGATTGGGCAATAGGCTGAAGGAGAGGACGATGCGTCGAAGAATCAGACGAAGCGTCGAGGGACCAATGACATGCCAGACAACTTGGTTAATTGCTTAGGATTAATTGTCTCGATCGAAGTTTTGTTTTAAGTGTGTAGGATTAACTACGATGAAAATAAGATATGCAACAGGAGTTGCACCGGAGTCAAGACAATGATCACGTTGGGAGTTCGAGAGTTCGACGGATGTTCGGACAGTCGTCGGTGATTCTACGGGAACAAATCCGAGAAGTCCATGAGCTTGCCAAAGAAGCTCGTCTGAACTCGCCAAGTGGATCGTCGCAAGTCCAAGTGCATCACCGAGGGTTCATCGGATGATCGACGGAAGTTCGCCGGAAGCTCGCCGGAAGAAGCGATTAACGCACCGGAGCAAGTTGCAGTAAATATCTTAGGAAAAATCATAGTTAGCACAATGATTAAGTTGGAAATGGGAGGTGATCCCATTAACTTAATCTTGGGGCAATTGGGCCCCTGAAAAACCCAAATTGGGCCGAATGGATCAACCCATTCGAACCCTTATTTCTGGCGGGAGGTGCAACCGCCCAAGCTAGGAGGTAGCACCGCCTGGGCTAAGTCTCCGAGCGAGACTGGGCGGTGCAACTGCCCCAGCCAGGAGGTGGCACCGCTTGAGCTCAGTCTCCGAGCGAGACTGGGTGGTGCAACCTCCCTTGACAGGAGGTGGCACCGCTTGGGCACGGTCTCCGAGCACTGGCTGAGCGGTGCAACCGCCTCAATCAGGAGGTGCAACCGCTTGAGCTCGGTCTTCGAGCTCTGTCAGGAGGTGCAACCGCCCCTGACAGGAGGTAGCACCGCCCAGAGGCTCAGTCTTCGAGCTCTGCCAGGCGGTGCAACCGCTCTAGTCAGGAGGTGCAACCGCCTGATCCCGAAATTCCGGGAATTGATAGTTTTGAGCTCCAAATTTGAACTGGGTTGGGGCCTATAAATACCCCACCCATTCAGCACTGAAAGGGTATGAACTTACATCGAAATCTTGATATTTTTCTGTGATTCTTAGAGCTCAAAATTGTTGTAAAGGCCAAAAGTTCTTCTCCCTCTTTTCTTCCAAGTTCTGAGTTGTAAAGAGATGAGAGAAAATTCTGTAAGGGTTATCTCCTAAGCCCGTCAAAAGGAGTGAAACTGTAAAAGGATGGTTGGCCTTCGCCTATTGAAGGAAGGCCTCTAGTTGACGTCGGTGACCTCGTCGGTGGAGGAAGCCAAAAGTGGAGTAGGTCAAGATTGACCGAACCACTCTAAATCTCGGTTTGCATTTACTTTGAGCATATTATCTTTACTGCAAACCTCCTCTAAAGCTTACTACTTTCTGCGCATATACGATCGAGTTTCAATCTTTGCACTTTCTGAATCAGCGTTTAGACGTAAATATGTTTTTTCGTACGATCATCATATTTCAGTTTGCGTTTATGTTTTGATTTCTATCATAACTGCAAACTGCCTTTATATCCTTGCTTAAACTGCATCTTGCCTAATCAAATGATTTACGAATCAGCATTTAGACGTAAATCAGTTTCTTCGTACGAACGTCGTATTTCAGTTTGCGCTTATATTCTGATTTTCATCATAACTGCAAATTGCCTTCATAGATTGACTTTAACATCATCTTACTTGATCTTAAGTTAAAGTAATCTTAGAATCGGCTTTCACACCGAAATCGTTTTTATCATTCGAACGCAGTTTTTATTAATCGCAGAAAGATTTCAACTGCACTAATTCACCCCCCCCCCCCTCTTAGTGCTCGTGATCCTAACAATTGGTATCAGAGCCTGGTATTTCTCATTTCGGATTTGCACCTGAGAGAAATGGCTCTTCATGGCTTTCAAGAGGGCTTATCCGTTTTTCGTCCACCGTTGTTTAACGGATTGGACTACACTTATTGGAAAACTCGAATGAGAGTTTTCTTGATTTCTATAAATTTGGATTTATGGAATATCGTTAAAAACGATTTTCAACTTCCCTCTAAACCGATGAACAAATGGTTGGATTTGGAGAAGAAGTATTTTTCTTTAAACGCAAAGGCTATGAATGCCTTATTTTGCGCTTTGGACAAAAATGAGTTCAATCGGATTTCTACGTGCGAAACGGCTTTTGACATTTGGCGAACACTTGAAATCACGCACGAGGGAACTAGTAGAGTCAAAGACTCGAAAGTTAACATTTTATTGCATGATTTTGAGCTTTTTCGAATGCAACCAAGCGAGACTATAGGCGACATGTACACCCGTTTCATGGATGTCGTCAATAGTTTAAGAGCTTTTGGAAAATGTTTTTCAGATTTTGAACTCGTAAACAAGATTTTGCGTTCTCTTTCTAAGAAGTGGGATTCAAAAGTAACTGCAATATAAGAAGCTAAAGACCTAAACAACTTACCACTTGAAGAACTAATTGGTTCGTTGATGACATATGAAATGGTGCACAATGCACATGATGAACATGATGAACAAAATCACCTTCCAAAGAACAGGAAGGATTTGGAACTTCGGACAAATGAATACCACTTGAACGATGACTCAAGTGATGAGGATAATGATGAACTTGAACTTCGAACACTAAATCTTAATAAGTTTATTAAATAAAAATCTAAAATAAACAATAAACTTGAACGAAGGAAGAGGCCAAAGAAGAAGAACACAAAGTAGAATGAATCAAGCTCCTCTGAAGACGAGGAGAAAATCAAGAAAGGCAAGGTGGCAAACTACGCCTTAATCGCTTTCAATGATGAGGTAATCGAAATCCCCCTAATTTATTTTGAAATTACTTGATGCTTTCATGATGTATTTTCTCTTTTAGTTTAGAATTAATTTTCTTAAAAATTACATGTTTAAAAAAAAAAATTATGATCATGCTAAGTAATTTTGAAAATGATAATATTGTATATTTTATGATAAACAAATAAAATGATCTTGATTGAAAATATGAAATCATGGTTAAGAAGTAATAATGTGTATTACGTTGATTCCATTGTTATTTCTCGATTTTGATTAAAAAAAAAAATCATGTTTGATTTGAAGAAATGCCTAATGATATCTTGATTAACAATTTTATGCATGAGATTTTAAGCTATACATGATGATAAGCATGTGTTATTTTCATGAGTGTATTTGAAAAACTATGACAAAAATGTGCTCGAATACATGAACTTGTTAAAATTATTTTTCGGACTTTCTTGATTCAATAATTGCCATGATGATTTTATACTATTACATGCCTTAATAACATGTTGGAAATTATGTGTTTTGGATATAAAATTTTTATAATCATGAGCATGTTTTATCTTCATGATTGAACTTGAAAATCTATAGCAAAATATTGTCCGAATGCATGAAAGTCTTAATTTCATTTTCAGATTCGCTTAACAATTGGTATCCTAACAATCGGATTTTCTCATACACTTATTATAAAATATTTTTCTGAAATGGATTTGATGAAATGATTCATGCTTATAAATTCCATCTTGAAATATGGATGATAGTGTTTTTACTTGCAAAGATTTGTTTCACATACATATCTTGATCCTCATTGATATCTTTCATCGATATGATAAATTATCATCTCATGATATATCACATAACTATATCATGCTCTGCGATTATATAATGTGATCTTTGCTGAATTTTCACATTGATATTCTTCATGACATGATTTCTTTGCATTGTTGTCTTGCATGCTTCATGTGATAATATGAATACATGAAACACTTATGATATGATTTTTATGTAATTCCTTGTATTCATGAAATATTTATCTCATCACCTAATAATTCTTCTTGATATTCCTTATGTGATGATAAGAATGCATGAAATATTTAGTAATTTGTTTTGATGTATACAAATAAGAAGTTTCGATCATGTATGATAGGATGTAATTTGACAAATTTGTTACCATCATGTTGCAAAATAAATGATGATTGAGAATCACCCATTAATGATGATTGTATATTTTATGATTTGGCATGATGCATGCAATGATGAAATATTCATGAATTTGAAATGATGCATGCAATACTTATGACAATGATGTACATGATATATTGCATATGATATGTATCATGAATGCTTTAAATGATGAATGTTTGGTATCATGATCAACATGTTGATAAATGCTTAAAAATTTTAATGTTTGAGTATCATGTATGATATACCCATTAATGATGATTGATTTATTTTTCGGTATCGTGCATGAAAAATAAGGTTTTTAAAATTGTGTATGTTTTAATTTGAATATATAATGATTCACAAATAAAATTGATACTTACCTTTGTCATAATCTGAAAATTGAAAAAAGGGTCTTCCCTTCTTTTTGACAATGACAAAGGGGGAGCAAGAATTTCTAGCGTGGACATCATGAAAAGAGGCAAACTAGCTAGCTTACATAATTCAAGATGAAAGCAAAAATTACACTCCTCTAAAGAGAAGATGTAAATATAACACTTGCCAAATTGTTTGCTTGCCTCATGTAAAACATTATCTCTTGCTAGTTTGGCATTTTGCTAGCTTGCACTTTGTAAAGAAAGCAAAAATGACACTTCTCAAAAGAGAAGAAAGAGCTTGTTATCTTGAACATCACAAGCTTGCCAAACAAAAATTGCAAAAGTGCTATCTTGCCTATCTCAAGAAGCAAAACATGCTAAACTTACACCTTGCAATAGAAGCAAAATTGCGAGCTCAAACATTGCAAAGGAAGCAAAAATTTGCTAGCTTGCAACTTGCATATTTCAAGAAGCAAGAGTTGCCTTTATGCACATCTCTAAATTGCTAGCTTGCAAGTTCTAAAATATTGTAACATTGCTAGCTTGCATGTTCTAAAAGTGCTATCTTGTATGCTGTAAAACTTGCATATCTAAAACTTGATAGCTTGAATGTTCTAAGCATGATGTAACATTTGCTGAATTTTCTGGCTTCAAAACTACATGATGATAAAACTTGATATTATGTTTTTCATATAATAAGTTAAACTAATATTCCAAACACAAGAATAGTTGGACTTCTCCTTTTTGTTGATGACAAAGGGGGAGAAGTATGATGTTATGCATAAGTTTATGCATAAGTTCATGATGGCATGTTGCAAGTATTCATGATGAATATTGCAATGACTTGAATTCAGTTTGAATTCAAGGTTCTATCAATATGGCATATTGATAGGGGGAGTTTGTTTAAACTCTAGGAGTTAAGGTTAACTCCGTCATCAAGTAGTTGTCATCATCAAAAAGGGGGAGATTGTTGAATCTCGTATTTTGATGATGAAACCACTTGATATATGTTTATGATTTAATCTGCGTTTTGAGTGACGCAGGATGCTTCGATCAGGATGAGACAACTAAAGCAGGAAAATCATGTTGTGCCGGAGGAACATGTCAGAAGATTGGACGTCGGGCCGGTGGATCGGTCGATGTATCGATAGAAGGCTTCGGGTCGTAGACTCGGGCATCGGGCCAAGAAGAGCAGGTATTGTGCCAAGGATATCGGAGTTGCGGAGTCAACTGGCCGATTGGGCAATAGGCTGCAGGAGAGGACGATGCGCCGAAGAATCAGACGAAGCGTCGAGGGACCAATGACATGCCGGACAACTTGGTTAATTACTTAGGATTAATTGTCTCGATCGAAGTTTTGTTTTAAGTGTGTAGGATTAACTACGATGAAAATAAGATATGCAACAGGAGTTGCGCCGGAGTCAAGACAATGATCACGTTGGGAGTTCGAGAGTTCGACGGAAGTTCGGACAATCGTCGGAGGTTCTGCGGGAACAAATTCGAGAAGTCCATGAGCTTGCCAAAGAAGCTCGTCGGAACTAGCCAAGTGGATCGTCGCAAGTCCAGAAGTTTGCCGAAAGTCCGCAGGAGCATCACCGAGGGTTCATCGGATGATCGACGGAAGTTAACCGGAAGCTCGCCGAAAGAAGCGATTGACGCACCGGAGCAAGTTGCAGTAAATATCATAAGAAAAATCGTAGTTAGCACAATGATTAAGTTGGAAATGGGAGGTGATCCCATTAACTTAATCTTGGGGCAATTGGGCCCCTGAAAAACCCAAATTGGGCCGAATGGATCAACCCATTCGGACCCTGATTTCTGGCGGGAGGCGCAACCGCCCAAGCCAAGAGGTAGCACCGCCTGGGCTAAGTCTCCGAGCGAGACTGGGCGGTGCAACCGCCCCAGCCAGGAGGTGGCACCGCCTGGGCTCAGTCTCCGAGCGAGACTGGGCGGTGTAACCTCCCCTGATAGGAGGTGGCACCGCCTAGGCTCGGTCTCCGAGCACTGGCTGAGCGGTGCAACCGCCTCAGTCAGGAGGTGCAACCGCTTGAGCTCGGTCTTCGAGCTCTATCAGGAGGTGCAACCGCCCCTGACAGGAGGTAGCACCGCCTAGAGGCTCAGTCTTCGAGCTCTGCCAGGCGGTGCAACCGCTCCAGTCAGGAGGTGCAACCGCCTGATCCCGAAATTCCGGGAATTGACAGTTTTGAGCTCCAAATTTGAATTGGGTTGGGGCCTATAAATACCCCACCCATTCAGCACTGAAAGAGTATGAACTTACACCGAAATCTGGATCTTTTTCTGTGATTCTTAGAGCTCAAAATTGTTGTAAAGGCCAAAAGTTCTTCTCCCTCTTTTTTTTCAAGTTCTGAGTTGTAAAGAGAGGAGAGAAAATTCTGTAAGGGTTGTCTCCTAAGCCCGTCAAAAGGAGTGAAACTGTAAAAGGGTGGTTGGCCTTCGCCTATTGAAGGGAGGCCTCTAGTTGACGTCGGTGACCTCGTCGGTGGAGGAAGCCAAAAGTGGAGTAGGTCAAGATTAACCGAACCACTCTAAATCTCGGTTTGCATTTACTTTGAGCATATTATCTTTACTGCAAACCTCCTCTAAAGCTTACTACTTTCTGCGCATATACGATCGGGTTTCAAGCTTTGCACTTTCCGAATCAGCGTTTAGACGTAAATCTGTTTTTTCGTACGATCATCATATTTCAGTTTGCGTTTACGTTTTGATTTCTATCATAACTGCAAACTGCCTTTATATCCTTGCTTAAACTGCATCTTGCCTAATCAAGTGATTTACGAATCAGCATTTAGACGTAAATCAGTTTCTTCGTACGAACGTCGTATTTCAGTTTGCGCTTATATTCTGGTTTTCATCATAACTGCAAACTACCTTCATAGATTGACTTTAACATCATCTTGCTTGATCTTTAGTTAAAGTAATCTTAGAATCAGCTTTCACACCGAAATCATTTTTATCGTTCGAACACAGTTTTTATTAATCGCAGAAAGATTTCCGTTGCACTAATTCAACCCCCCACCCCCCCCCTCTTAGTGCTCTTGATCCTAACAACAGTCTCTAGGGCATATCCCCAGAATGGGATGGGTAGGTTAATAAAATCATCATGGATCATACCATATCTAACAACATACAATTTCTCCTTTTAAACACACCATTGAGCGGAGGTGTATAAAGAGGTGTCCATTGGGATAAAATCCCATGGTCATTGAGGAATTGGGTAAACTCTGTACTTAAGTACTTACCTCCTCGATCTGATCGAAATGTCTTGATACTCTTTCCAGTCTGGTTCTCCACTTCATTCTTATACTCTTTAAATTTCTCAAAGGCTTCAGACTTGTACTTCATTAAGTACACATGTCTATACCTTGAGAAATCATCAGTAAAGGTAATGAAGTAAGAGTAACCACCAATGGTATGAGTTAACATGTGTCCACATACATCACTATATATGAGTTCCAGCAACTCAGTGGCTCTCTCTCCAGTTTCACTAAATGGAGAGTTGGTCATTTTTCTACGAAGGCAAGGCTCGCAAGTTACATATGATTCATAGTCGAATGGATTTATATATCCATCTTTTAGCAATTTTTGAATCCTTCCCTCATATATGTGACCTAGCCTACAATACCACAAGTATGCATTGTTCACCTTATCTCGTTTCCTCTTAGACACACTTATATTTATGATATATGGAGCAGTGTCTAGCATAAACAAACCATTATGCAATGTTCCTTTCATGATACTCTCATTATCTAATAATATTAAACAACCATTGTTCTCAAAAACTAATTTATATCCACTAACTGTCAAACATGAAATGGAGATAATGTTTTGGATAATAAAAGGAACAAAATAACATGCATCTAATGCAATAATAGCTCCAGCAGGCAGATGTAGGGTGACCTCACCAATAGCTACCGTAGTAACTTTTGCTCTATTGCGCATCTTGAGGTCTATCTCGCCTCTTGCCAATCTCCTAGACCTTGCTAGAATCTACAACGAATTGCATATATGATAAGCACTACCGGTATCTAATACCCATGTATTATCATAAGAGTCTAACAAATGGAGATTGATCATGAATGTACCTGAAGCTTCTCAAAGCTTCTGTTTCACCCTCTCTACAAGGTACTCTTTGTAGTTCCTCTTTCAGTGCCCATCTTTGCTACAGTAGAAGCACTGGCCTTTATCTTTTGTCGGATCTTTCTTAGCATCCTTTGCTTTACCTGGTCTGCCCTTGCCCTTGCCCTTGCCTTTGTTAAGGGATTTTTTTGCTTTTCTTTTCTTTTTGGTCTCATTAGTGTAGAGAACTGGCTTCTCTTTCTTGATAGTGCTCTTTGCCTCCCTCAACATATTGAGGAGCTCCGGGAGAGTCACCTCAAGCTCGTTCATATTAAAATTTATTATGAACCGTGAAAATAAATCTGGTAGGGATTGAAGCACAATGTTCAAACACAAGTTATCCTCTAGGACCATTCCTAGACCTGTGAGTTTTTCTATCCACTCAATCATTTTTAGGACATGGTTCTGAATCGGTGTCCCCTCAGTCATCCTAGCTCGGAAGAGGCTCTTGGATATCTCATATCGCTAAGTCCTTCTCTATTCCTCAAACAATTTGTGGACATGTAGTAGTATGGATCTGGCATCCATCTTTTCATGTTGTCTTTATAACTCAGGAGTCATAGAGCCCAACATGTAATACTAAGCAAGAGTGGAGTTATCAATGTACTTCACGTAGCGAGTGATCTCATCCTCGCTTACCCCTTCCTCAAGCATAGGCATCATTGTATCAAGGACGTATGTAATTTTCTCGACCGTAAGAACAATTCTCAAGTTACGAAGCCAATCCTTATAATTTGGACCAGTGAGGCGATCGACATCAAGTATGCCACGTAAGGGATTTGAAAGCAACATTTTCTGAAAAAAAAAATACAGCAAAAATAAATAACATGCATATTTTATAAAAAATAAACAATCAAGATATGGACTTCTATCTTAATATGCTCCCACTATTTTACTGGCGAGTCACGCGACACCCTCAGAACATGAAATAGAAGTCTCCGGTAGACTTCTAGTGGGGATCAGGATCCAAGCCCGAAAGGTAGGCAACTCTTGCCGATCATAACTCCTTGTGATTCTCATCCTGTTCGACCTCCGAATCACCATGGTCTCGAGGGACTCGACCAACTATGATGTTTGGTTAAGTCAACACAATCGTTACAAGATGAGTCCGATTCGATGATATACCCTTGAGGGACTCGACCAAGCACTCCATGTCCTCAAGTCACCGGTGACATCTCTACGTCGTAGACAAGATAGCGAATCGTGATGTAGGTGAGCCTCGAGGGACTCGACCAACTCAACGTACATCGGGAATCGGTCCCTACCTATAACAATGGAAGGCCACGTGGGTCAATCTAATTGTCTCACGTTTACCGACTTAATATTATCTAGCGAGGGGTTTCTATGATTTGGTCTCCTAATATGACATGTCATATATATACATATTTAATATATATCTACATCGCATGCAAATATATATACATATCTAGTAGGTGTATAAGCAATCATACCAGATGATCATGGACCACAACATAATGTGATCAAGCTCGAGCCAGTGAGCCTAATCACTTACATCAAGATCTATGTGTGCAGTGGTGTATCTCCATGCCCTGTGATCATCCATCTTATCCTCGTCGGTTCCATTGACATCTCGACGCATCTCCATGCATCGCGATCGTCCGTCTCGTGGGTCCCGCTATCGCTTCCACGCTCCCACTATCCCTCCTTGTATAATTACAATTTAATCATAGGGACATGGGCCTGATAATAAACAAAAAATATAATGGAGCCTTGCAGGCCCCAATAATAATAATCACAAGTACACACATCACACGGTCCATGATCATCCGTCCATACATCATACATCACATGTATAAATCATCATCATGTAGGACTACTAGATAATAATAAAAATAATAATTAATTAAATATTTTAAATAAATTAATATTTTCTGAAATCAAGAACATGTAGGGAATTTTTTGAATTTTTAAGGGGTATTTTCATAATTTGGACAAAAGGATAAAATCTAGAATTTTTAAAATTTCGAGGGACAAAATTATCTTTTGTCCCCTAATGTCCTTCTCTCTCTCCCCTACTACTGCCACCATCGCCACCCTACCGGCGGTAGCTTGTGTGGTGGGGGGGCGGGGCGCTGCCCCTACCTGTGGGCGACGCTGCACCTCGCGAGCATTGTGCCCGCAGGTGCAGTGCTCGTAGGCGCCACGCTTGTGGGCGGCGCCCTCGTGGGCGGGCACCTCTACGGGCCACCCCCCACGGGTAGGTGACCCTACGGGTGGCACTACAGGCGGTGGCCGCCCTGGGGGTCGCTCGCCCACGGGCGAGCGTCGCTGTGGGCGCTGTGCCCGTAGGCAATGCCTGTGTGTGCCACCGCTTACGGCTACAACTGCGCGCAACAACTGTTACTATGCATAGGCAGCCCACTTGCATGAAGATGGCAACAAGGGTAGCAACAGTTGCTGCGCTTTCTCTCCTTTTCTATCAACAATTTTGATGCTAAAATCTTCTCCAAAACACAACACACGTAGTTCAAAACCAATCTATCGCACGAACAACCTAGCTCTGATATCACTATTAGGAAATCTTGGGGGCGACATCATATGTGCAGTGGAAGAACAGAAAACAAAATCCTCAATTTCCCAAAGATTTGTTCATCGTTGTGCGAAGATTGGTGCGAAAAATCCATGAAACATAAAACTACGTATAGAGTAGATTATGTTACCTAGGGAGATCGTATATCCTTGAATCCTTACAAATCTCTAGGAGAGGGTGAAGAAGGTCAAGCGCCCTCCTCTCTAGCGATGATCTACATAGCAGGGCTGCGACGACGCTCCTCAAAACTTCAGGCCTACTCTGAGGTGGAGAGGGGGGAGGAGAATAGGAGAGGCAAGCAAAGGCTCTAGCCTATGAACTACTGAATCCCTCCTATTTATAGAGGTCCCCTAGCAACTTAACCCTAATGGATCTTCCCTTATTGGGTATTGGATCTTCATCCAACTACCCAAACCTCTTAGATTAGTGGATCTCTATCCAATAATCTCTCATAAGATTTTATTAAATCTCATCCATGGGATCCAATAATTCGAAGGCTTATTGGATATCCAATAAGATAGGGGCTCCGATGGATATCTCATATCCGAACCTCTACTCATCGCAACACCTACCATATGTGTGTGACCCTCTAGGCCCAATATTGAGCTGGTCATGAGTCATATATGTCAGAACTCCTTCTAGCTTAGTGAATTATTATCTCCATAATAATTCACTCGACTCATCGACTACGGACGTACTAGGCCACTACGCCATAGTCCCCAGATGATATAGGGGAATCCAGTCTATTGGACCTACCTGTCCTCAGTTACCGTGTACCTATAGTTTCACATCCATTTAATATCCCAAAGACCGTATACCGGGCATGGTGCTGTCAAACCCATACGATTTCTACTCAAGTCTTACTCTGATCGGATTCTCCCGGAGAACTCTTTCTCTCTCAATCCGAATGACCCTGGCCAGGGATTTGTCTAAGCAAGAACATATGAGATATTTCTCTCATGATATCGAGAGTGGATGATCCTCTATCGACACTCAATAGCCCTCGTAAGGTTGACTGTCACTCCCGATGACCGATTGTACTAGATTTGGGACATCCAAACCTATAAGTCTAGTATCAAATAATGAAGCACTCATACAGGATATCCTTAGTATCTCAAGTATAAGGATCAAATACACCACTGAGACTACGGAATTGTTGTCTGACAATAAGGTATCATCAACCATCTAGCATTCCGTAAGCGGATCAATTAGTGAACTCATTCTCCAATGAGCACCAGCACATATCTCTAGTGTTCCCACACGAGTAGCTATGAAACCAGCTGCATCCATCATATGGACGGGTATGCAGCACACCAGTCTGTCCGGTTATCTCGATATCCCTCTCGAGTAACCTATGACCGAAATTATTTAGG
Source organism: Musa acuminata AAA Group (assembly GCF_036884655.1). Lineage (NCBI taxonomy): Eukaryota > Viridiplantae > Streptophyta > Magnoliopsida > Zingiberales > Musaceae > Musa > Musa acuminata. The sequence continues at coordinate 25,577,378 of NC_088341.1, forward strand.
ATATGTGTTTAAAGGCGAATCGATCTCATTATTGTAATCTCATCACGATCTAATTTCCATTACACAGATCCAAGGACATCACATTATATACATGCATATATGTAATAGTCAATATAAAATAATAAATACCAAAATATAATAAGAAAAAGGATTGTGTGTCAAGTCACACGTGTCATCACTCATGTGATTGGCTTGTTAGGGACCTATAACTAGCCAATGTTGACTCCGTAACTCCGATCTCCTTAGCGTAATGTCCGCTCTTCTAGGCCCGATGCCCGAATTCACGGCATGAAGTCTTCTACCAACACGTCGACCGATCCTCCGGCCCGACGTCCAATCTACTGACTTGTTTACTCAGACCCAACATCTGATTTCTCCTACTTTATAATTGTTTTTCCTGTTCTGATCAAAACTAATCCTACATCACTTAAAACGCAGATTAGATCAAACACATCAATTGATTTCATCATCGAAATATGAGATTCAACAATCTCCTCCTTTTGATGATAACAACCAATTGATGATTGAGTTTAAACTAAACTCCCCCTATCAATATGTCATATTGATATAACCTTGAATTCAAGTCAAAGCAATCATGATCCACATCAAATACAATACATCATATAGTCAAGGTACTTTAATATTGCGTACATCATGAATATAACCAATTAATCATATCATTGCATGCAACATAAAATCATGCATAATTAAAATATCCAAGTACATCATTGCATGCATGATTATCATCATAACTTCTTCCCTTTTGTCATCAACAAAAAGGAGAAGTGCAACTATCAATTTTTATAGATATATAAGTTTTACAATTTACAAGCTAACAAATTTAAGTTTTTGAAATGTACAAGATAGCATCATTTTTGCATTTTCTTGAAATGTATAACTTAGCAAACATTGCTTCTTTTGAGATTTGCAAGATAGTACTTCTTGTTTCTCTTTTGAGATGAGCAAGCTAGCAAGTTTTGCTCCCCCTTTGTCATTGTAAAAAAGAAGAGAATAATATAATATTATAATTTGTTTCCCTTTACATCAATTTTCACATTATGACAAGGATAACAAGAAAAATTTGGTAATGAGATATACTTAATGAATATAAAGAATTATGTATAGTAAAAATCATATCATAAAAGATAAGATCATGTGATAATTCTAAGAATTCACAAGAAAAATCATGATTCATTTGACAAAAAGATTGTCGATTCATATATTTGAATAAATATTTTTAAACCATCATCACTTCAACTCATCATGCATAATTTTAAAATGTAAAATTATCAAACATGATATAAACATTTATTTTCAAAACATTCATCATTATTTTCAACTCATTCAATTTCCTTTCTCCCCTTTGTTAAATAAGAAAGAAGAAGAAGTGAATTTTTTAATAGTGTAATTTATTTCCTTCTTATATCAATGCTCTAAGCATCACATAAATACAAAAGTAATCATATGAAAATCATGACATAAAAGATGAAAGATCAAGAGAGATCAATTTCCAAATGATTCATCTTGACAAATCTCCTTTTCTAGTAAATAACAAAAAAAAATCTTAGGAGATTACTCTTCAAAAGAAATTTTAAATCATAAATTCTAAAAAAGATATTCTCTTTAGTAAATCATAAAAAGAAACCAGGAGAAAAAGATCTCAATTCACAAAAAGATCTCAAGTATTAAATATCGAGAAATCAAGTTCATGATTTGGATTAATAACTCATTCAAATCGAAGTCATCAAAATCACTTTAATAGTTCAAGAGATTCATAAAATAACACAAATATATTCACTAATCTCTTTTTAAAAAATTGATAAGATAGGAAAAAAAAAATTTTTGAAAGAGAAGGCTTTCCTCGTTTTACGTGCTTCAATTTATGTGATTTACATGTTTCAATATCATATGATTAATTTTATATAAGTATGCCCAAATTTTTATGCCAAATAAAAGCATATATCAATGTTTAAAACAAAAAAAATAACTTTCATTACGACAAAGATCAATAAGCCATAATTCATCGAGCATAATTTCGAAATATAAACTTATTAAGCATGACTTCAAATCACTGTTACATTATTTCATCAAGCATGATTTCATAAAATATTTTTAATTAAAATCATTTTATTTGTTGTGATAATGTATTTTCCTTCTTTACATCAATGATTCAATCAGATATACAAATCATAAATACAAAGGAATCATGTCATGAAAGATATAAGATCAAAAGTATAACGTAATTCCAAAAACATAGGATTTCAAATCATTATGCATCATTAAATCATCAAGTATGATTTCATTAAACATAAAATATTTTTAATAAAAATTGAAAAGAAATATGGAAATCATTAAGATACACATTATTTCTTTTTAAAAACATACATAAGATTAATCTTATTAGGTGTACAAGAATTAGATCTAACATTTTGTTCCTTTATCATAAAACATGTAATTTTCATTATTATTTTCAAAATTAGCTAAAAAATGATATATTTTTGTAATTTTTTTATTTTTTACTAACCAATTTAAAAAAACAACTCATGGAAAAGCATTAAGTTATTTCAAAATAAAATAAGGAGATTTTGATTACCTCATTGTTGAAAGTCATTAAGGCGTAGTTTGTCGCCTCGCCTTTGTTGGTTTTTTCTTCATCTTCGGATGAACTCGATTTGTCCCAAGCCTTCTTGAGTGTTTTCTTCTTCTTTTGTAGCTTTGTCTTTTTAGGTTCATTTTTCTTCTTTGATTCTTGTTTTAAAAAATTTTTAAGCTTTATAGTTAAGAGTTCAAAATCCTCATCATTTTAGCTTTCACTCGAGTGATTTTCATTTGTTCTAAGTGTCAAATCCTTCCTGTTTTTTGAAAGATTGTTCTCAAATTCAAGTGCCACATAAGTGATTTCATAGGTCATCAAAAGACCCGATAAGTTCTTCAAGTAGAAATTTATTTAAATCCTTTGTCTCTTATATTGCAGTTACTTTCGAATCTTAATTTTTAAAAAGAGATCGTAAAACTTTATTAATAAGTTTAAGATTCAAAAAAAATTTATCAAATCTTTTTAACCATTGACCACATCCGTAAAACGAATGTACATATCTCCAATGGTTTCACTTGATTTTATATGAAAGAATTCAAAATCACACATCAAAAGATTAACTTTAGAATCTTTAACCCTACTTGTGTCTTCGTGTGTGATTTTAAGAGTGTGCCAAATATCCAAAGCCGTTTTGCAAGTAGAAACCTGATTGAATTTATTTTTATCTAAGGCATAAAATAGAGCATTTATAGCTCTAGCATCTAAAGAAAAAGTTTCTTCTCCAAATCATTCCAATAATTCATTAGAAGAGAAGACCTTTGAAAACTGCTTTCAACAATATTCCACAAATTCAAATCCAAAGAAAGCAAGAAAACTCTCATTCGAGTTTTCCAATATGTGTAGTCTGTCTCACTGAACATGGGAGGACGAATGAGAGAATGACCCTCTTGAAAGCCGAAAATAGTCATTTCTCTTGGGTATTAAATCAAATGAGAAAAAATGTAGCTCTGATACCAACTATTAGGAATGAGTCTAGTGGTACCATCGCCTGATAGCCTCGGAGACCGAGTTTTTCGAGTTTTCCAACTCATAAGCGGTTCTACCGCTTGGCCCAACATTTGGGTCATTGAATGAGCCTCCTAATGAGCCCAAATCACTCACAATTTAGGCCCAATTAACCCCTAATTGAGTTGGCATTATTTTACCCCAATACCAACTCAATTAAACCTAAAATAACTCGATTTAGGTATAAACGATTACAAGCGAATCTCATATTGTCCGACATGTCATTGATTCATCCATCGTTTCGTCCGATCCTTCGGCACATCGTCCTATTTTATAGCTTTTTGCCAAACCGGTATGTTGACTCTACAACTTCGATCTCCTTGGCGTAATGTCTGCTCTTCTAGGCCCGATGCCCAAATTCATGGTACGAAGCCTTCTACCAACACGTCGACCGATCCTCCGGCCCAACATCTAATCTACTAACATGTTTGCTCCGGTCCAACGTTTGATTCCTCCTGCTTTAATCGTTTTTCCTGTTTTGATCGAAGCTAGTCCTACGTCACTTAAAACACATATTAGATCAAACACATCAATTGATTTTATCATCAAAATCCGAGATTCAATATTTCATGCATAATTTCATATTATCAATATAACTTCTCCCCCTTTGTCATTAACAAAAAGGAGAAAAGTGCAACTAGCAAAATTTTAAAGTATGCAAGCTAGTAAGGTAGCTTGTTTTGAATATACAAACTAGCAAGTTTTTCACATATGAAAGTTAGTAAAATTATTGCTTCTTTTGATGTGCAAGATAGCAATTTTTGCTTCTTCTTGAGATGAGCAAGCTAACACTTTTTGCTTCTTGAGATGGGCAATTCTAAATATAGGCAAGATAGCATATTTTGCTTATCTTTTGAGATATGCAAGCTAACAAGTTGTGCCTTTCTTTGAAATATACAAGCTAGCAATCCTTTCTCCTCCTTTGTCATTATAAAAAAGAATAGAAGAATATAATGTTATAATTCCTTTCCCTTTATAATAATTTTTAAATCATGACAAATATTAATAGCAAAGATAAATTTACATCAAGAGTGATCAATTTGATGATGGGGTATAGATATCATAAACACAAAGGAGTTATTACGAATCTCAAATTGAAAAGATCTTGACTCATTTTGATAAGTCTCCTTTTTAGTAAAAAGAGATAATTATATGAGAATAAATAACAAGAGATCTTGATTCATAAAAAAAAATTCTCAAGTTATACATATCGAGAAATCAAGATCATGATTAGGATAAAAACTTCTCTATAGTAAATAGTAAAATAAGACATAGGAGAACAAATAATAAAAGATCTCGATTCATGTATAAGAATTCTCAAGTCACCAAGATTATGATTCATAAAAAAAATAAAGTTATAATTGAGAAATCAAAAGAAATATAGCAATGATACCAATCATGATTCATTTGGATAAATATTCTTTTTAATAAAATGAAAGAATCATACTAGAATAAAGAGTATGAGATATTGATTCATATAAAGAAAATCTCAAGCCATAATTCCAAGAATTCAAGATCATGATTTAGATAAAACTTCTCTTCAAATTCAAATCATCAAATCATCAAAATTATTTTCATAGTTCAAGAGATTCATAAAAAAATAACATAAATAGATTCATTAATCTCTTTTTGAAAGATTCGATAAGTTTTAGGGATAGAGACATTTTTAAGAATAATGTATTCCCATTTTTTATTTCAATTTAAGCAATTGATTTCATACAAGCATGTCCTTGTTTTCTATGTCAAATCCATGCATCATTGATTAAAATCGAAAAACAAAAAATCATCACAAAAAATCAAGATCAATAAGCCATAAATCACAAAAATTATCATGCATTATTTTAAAATATAAACTCATTAAGCATAATTTCATTAAACATAAAGTATATTCAATCAAAATCATTTTATTTTGGTTAGTGAGCTTTGTGAAGTGTGTTGGATCTCCAGTCATATGTTTAAGCATCCACTATCAAGATATTATTTTTGCTCCTAGCTTTCGATTGTAAAGATGTTTACAAAAAAGGTGGGATTGTTCTAGGTACCCATTTAGCTTTGGGTCTCTAATGGTTGAATCTATCTGTCTTAATTTTTGACATTAAGTCAATCATGGTTCCTTTAGGAATCTAAATCAATTTATGTGAGTCATACATTTTAAATGAATATTTATATGTAAAATGATTACATCTACCGTAAAACTTATACTTAACCTTAGGGGTAACATGCAATATGGGTCCATTAACAAAATTAATTGGCTTTTCTTGAGTGTAGTTACTCACAAAGCTGATTTCTTCCTTTCTATGAACTAATAAGCATTTATCATACTCATTTTTAAAATTTTCAAATTTATTAGATAGAGAAGTATGATCCCTTTTTAATGATTTATATTTTTTACTAACTAATTTATATTTATCAAATAAATCATGAAAGGAATTAAGTAATTCATCGTAAGATAAATAAGATTCATTTGAGTTATCTACCTCATCGTTGAGAGCCATTAAGACATAGTTCGCTACCTCGCGTTTGTTGGTTTGCTCCTTATCTTCGATGTACTCGATTTGTCCCATGTCGTCTTGAATATTTCTTCCTCTTTTGTGTGAGCACCTTCTTCTTCAGTTACAAACATTCGTTTTTGAAATGCCTCGATCGATTGCATTCATAGCAAGTTATTTTATTCTTTTTAAGTTTATTTTTATTCTTTGATTCTTGTTTTATAAACTTTTTAAATTGTATTATTAGGAGTTAAGGTCATCATCACTTTTTCGTTCGAGTGATATTCTTTTGTTCTAAGTATCAAATCCTTTCTATTATTTGGAAGGTTGTTCTCATGTTCATCATGTGTCATACAAGTCATTTCATAGATCATTAATGACCCAATGAGTTGTGAAATTTTTTTTAAGTCCTTGGCCTCTTGTATTACAGTTATTTTTGGATTCCAACTCTTTGAAAGAGATATTAGAATCTTATTTATAAGTTCAAGATTAGAAAAATATTTGCCAAGAGCTTTCAAACCATTGACGATATCCGTAAAATGTGTGCACATGTCTCCAATAGTTTCGCTTGCTTCATTCGAAACAATTCAAAACTATGCATCAAAAGATTAATTTTAGATTCTTTAATTCTATTCGTGCCTTCATGAGTTACTTCTAGTGTGTGCCAAATTTCATGTGCATTTTCGTATAAATAAATATGATTAAAATTATTTTTGTCTAAAGCGTAAAATAATTGCTCTAGCATTTAACGAAAATGATTTTTTCTCAAAATCACTCAATTCATTCATAGGTTTAGAAGATGTTTGAAAATAAAATTCGACTATATTCCATAAATTAAAATTCATTAAAAGCAAGAAAACTTTTATACGTGTTTTCCAATATGTGTAGTCCATCCCATTGTACTTAGGAGGACGAGTGATAGAGTATCCCTTTAGATTATCGGTAAAAGCCATTCTCTTAGGTGTTAAACCAATTGAGAAAAACTTGGCTATGATATCAATTGTTAGGACCGTATCGACACTAAGAGAGGGGGGTGGATTAGTGCTCTCAAAAAATTACATCGATTTAAAAAAATCTCGTTCGATCAAACCTGTATTAAAAAGATGTTTAACTTGCAACATGCATAAAAGTAATGAGTAAGTAAATCAGGTATCCCTTCTTTTATAGTGGTTCAATCGTAACCTTTACACCCTTCTTTTACCAGGTATCCCTTATACACCTCCCTTAGAACAACCTCTAAGCTTAAGGAGAATAGGCTCAACTTTCTCATAGAGTTTTCATACTCTAAACTCTAAGTTTTCATTCTCTTTTCTTGCTTAATCAAGTAAGAAAGATTGGAGTATTTATAAGCCCCAAATAGATTCAAATTTGGAGCCAAAACAGCCTCATCCCGGGTTTTCGAGGTATTGGTAATACCATCGCAAATACTGGGCGGTACCACCGCTTGTTAGATTGACGACTGGCGGTACCACTGCTTGTCAATTTGACATTGGGTGGTACCACCACCTAGTCTAGTGGTACCACCATTTGATAGAGCCTCGAAGATTAGGCTCTAATGGTACCACCACCAGTCTGGGTGGTACTATCGCCCAAACAGCTTGGGAGGCTGAGTCTCAAGCGGTGCCATCACTTGGGCCAGTTAAGGGTCATTGAATGAGCCTTCCACTTGGCTCAAAATAGCTCCAACTCAGGCCCATTTGGTCATTATTTAAGTTGGCATGGTTATACCCGAAACCAACTCAATTAGCCCTATAAACTACTTCGATCTAAGCAAATTATTACAAAGCATAGATCATTTGTTGTCCGACATGTCATTGGTTTATCCGGTGCTTCATCCAATCCTTTGGCACATCGTTCTCTCCTTCGATGTATTACCCAATTGGTATGTTGATATTCCGTAACATCCAATCTCCTTGGCATAATATCCGATCCTTCCGCCCGATACCTAAACTCATGGCACGAAGATCTTCTACCGGCACATCAACCAATCTTCCGGTCCAATGTCCAATCTTTTGACATATTCACTTCGACCCAACGTCCTCTTCTTCCTACTTTAATCAAATTACTTTTTCATGATCGAAATTAGTCTTGCGTCACTCAAAACGCACATTAGATCTTAATCCGAGATTCAACAAAATATTCTTACAAAATCTCTAAAAATTAAAGTCTTCAAATATCTTTAATGAAACTTGATATATAAAAACAAATAAGTTTAAGGGAAAAGATTATTAGAGTATTAAATTTGTTCATATTCATAATAATAATAAATTTATTATATGATAGTAAATAAGTTAAATTAAAATTTGATATTCAAGATAAGAAGAATTCAATTTAGATTTTACCTTAATATGTTGTATTGAGAATCTTCGCTTGATCTATATAAGTTCATATTTTATAGCCCAGTTAGTTTTGTGTTGAAACTGCGTATATATATATATATATATATATATATATATATATATATATATATATATATATATATATATATATATATATATATATATATATATATATATATATATATATATATATATATACTTTTTTAGTGAATACATTTAATAGAAACACCCTTTCCTGTTCAAATAATTCACTATGATTGTTACAACTCCGGAGCACTTAAGCATTTTAAATGGTATCGATGATACAAGATAAATTAAAATATATTAACCCTAGATCATGTAAAATTGATTTTATTTGTCTTCTTGATTAGCTGCTGAACATGTCACTTTTAAAGCCATCTTGTGGCCAAGCTAATCGACTGAAGAAAATTGCCGCTCTTCTCCAATATCTTAGTTACGCCATCAAGGTTCCAAACATTACTCAACCCTTCAATTGCGAGAATGTCCTTTCTTTATTTCCACTTCTTGGTGGTGTCATAAACCCTACCCTAAGCCCTGGGCCGCAGCTGCGCGGTGGCGGAATCCCATTTCTCTCCTTTTCCGAAAACAAGCAAACCCTAGGAGTTTACGGTTTGCCTTCTCTGCCTCACTTCCTTTCCAACGGAATCGTCGTCGTCTAATGGCTACGCTTCGGTCCGTTATGTTGGCCTCCGCCGTCGCTTCGGCAGCCCTCGCAGTGGAGCACGCTTACGCTGACGGCGCCCCCTTCAATTTCTCCCCCTTCAATTCCTACACCTCCCGGGAAGCCCCGCCAGCGCAAACATCCGCCGCGCCTGGCCCGCCTGCGGCCGATGTGCCACCCGCCGAGGTGGCTCGGGTTCGCAACGACAATCCTCGGACCACTGCTGCAGGGTTCGACCCCGAGGCCCTGGAACGGGGAGCCAAGGCGTTGCGGAAGATCAACAGCTCGCCGCAGGCCAAAAAGGTGGCGTGTCGCGACCAAGTTCGACGTTTCTTTTTGGTTTCATTGAATAAAAGAATCACAAGGGTCTTTTCTTTCTTTTCTTTTCCTTTATTCCTCTGGTGGATTAGGTGTTTGAGCTGATGCGGAAGCAGGAAGAAACAAAGCAAGTGGAGTTGGCTGCAAAGAAGGCAGAGTTTCAGGCCATGCAAGCGCAGCATGAAACTGTAAGTTTCTTTTACTAGGAATGCATGCCATTGAGTGTTGGTGAATCCAGGGTCTGCAATTTTTTTTTTCCCGTATAGTTCTTCGATTCTTTTGGGTAATGGAGTTCATATCGTTTAATCAGATCCTTTGGTCTTTAAAGTTCAAGCGATTTGATGCCTAATTGTCATTTTTGTAGAGCTGTCTTTATTTTTCTGCTACAGCTGTTTGTAAAATCTGGTGTCGTTGTTTCAAGTCTCATTTAAGATTATGGGTTTTTGGTCTGCAGAATGTTGTCTATGCCTCTGTCATTGTTGTGGATGGTTCTGGCTGTTTTGTAAATTTCACATGCAAGAGACCTTGCCAAAAGCTAACTATAACCAATGCATATTAACAATACTTATGTTTAGTTGTCAAATAACACCTTTTATGATTAGGAATAGATCTTTTAGGTCCAAAAAAGAGTGAAGAAAAAACATCCGTGACTTAGGATTCAGCATGGTAAAAATCTCAGATCCTCACAAGCAAAATGATACCAAGAGGAAATAAGACTACTAGCAGAAAGTTACTGAGAGTATCACTTATCAAAATGGTAACTTCTGGATTTTCTTTTTTAATTTGAAGTTGGAATAGCTAGGAAAAGAAAGACTTCAAGATCTACAGTTCTCTCTAGAAGGTGCAATAACCTCCTGGTTCTTCTGGTTCACAGGGAAACATTATGTTGGGAACTCTGATCCATCTCTGGTTACAGAATCCCAGGTCTTACTAAAAATGTCTTGTAGTTGCAGTAGTTACTTTATGATGAAAATTTTCATGCAGTTTGCAGCCTTTGTTTTATTGGCATTCTTCCATGTGATCTCTCTTCCATTGAAAGTGATCACACTGATATTTTTTTGTCTTTTTGGGTTTTACATGAGGGTTTGTCTCCTCAGCTCTGGTTATTTTGCTGTCCAATTATATTCCATGGATGAATGACATGCATGTGGGGTATTTGATCTTTTATTTATGAATGATTGCCAAGTGATCTTTTACAATATGTAAGAAACAATTATTCTTTAGAACACCATAAACTAAACAAGAAAATTAATAAACATATGTTTGCATTTGATTGTTATATTTGTTCATCAAGCCTGTAGAAATTAAATACTGCCTATAATTGTTGGCTGTTGAAATGAAATTCAAGTTCAAGATGTCAGGTTTTACAACACTGTTTGTTTCTAGCCATTTATTTATAGAATCATTTGTTGAAGGCATTGTTTAAAAAAGTAACATGCAGGTTAGTATCAAATGCTATGTTCAATAGGTAGGTATAAATTCACTGGAGTTTACAGTGGCCGCTATAGATATAGATAGTTAATTTTTAATTTTTACACCATGAACCCTTAGTGCTTAATCCCAATGTTTCCAATGATGATATTCACTTGCCCCGCCACTTACTCTCTTGTGCTTGCTTCATTTCTTCCCTCCTTCCCTCCCTCTTTCTCGTGCTTTCTCTTGTCCACTTTTTCACACACACTGGAAAAGAAAGAAAGGCTTCAACTAATTTTCTTCCTCTCCTGCACTGATTACTGTGCACCAGCTTTTACAATGCCCCCTTCGCTGTGTTTAAAAGTATACCTACAAGTAGTTCTTTTCATTATTAGGTTCTTTCCTCTTCTAACAATTGATTATTCGTTTATCATTTTTCTTATTCTTCTCTGAATCTTTTCTTTGCAATTCTTTAAGATTATTTCAAAGATTTCCTCTGTCATTAGGCTCAAATCGCTACACCTAAGTACTAGTGATCCACTTTGGTCTTATAATGGCATCCATAGTGACTGCCCACTATCAACCAACTGCTGTTTACCATGAAGATCCTTTGTGATTACATGTGTTGTGCTCTATTTATGGCACTAGTCAATAAAGGTGATCTTTGAATATTAAAGTTGGATTACATGCTATGAATCATGCTAGTTTGCCACTTATCCTCTTTTTTGTGGACATACTAACATGTTATACGTCTTGAAAATTTTTATGTTTTGATGCAGTCATAGGCATATTTTGGCTGTCACTTAAATTTTATATTTAAGCTGCAATTTGATGGGATTAAGCTTCCTCTTGGTTTTTGGATTTGTTTAAATGTGACTGATATCACTTTCTTGCAGGACAGGCAACGAGTAATCTATGAAGAACAGAAAAAGCTAGTTCAACAACAGGCTCAGACAAAGGCCCAAATGGCTCGATATGAGGATGAATTGGCCAGGAAAAGGATGCAGGCATGCTAAGTATCTCTATTGATTTGGATTTTATTTGACCTATCTTTGTAGATTTATTATCTTTTCTTTATTTCTGCAGGCAGAGCATGAAAGTCAAAGAGCAAGAAATCAGGAGCTTGTGAAAATGCAAGAAGAATCATCCATTAGGCAAGAGCAAATTCGTCGTGCTACAGAGGAACAGATTCAAGCACAACGAAGACAGACAGAAAGGGAGAAAGCAGAGTTAGAACGTGAAACTATTAGAGTGAGAGCATTGGCAGAAGCAGAAGGAAGAGCACATGAAGCAAAATTAGCTGAAGATGTAAACAGACGGATGCTGATAGAAAGAGCTAATGCAGAGAGAGAAAAGTGGATATCAGCAATTAATACAACCTTTGAACATATTGGAGGTACTAACTTAATAACACACTTTAAGTGCCAATATCTCCTATCCTAGTTTATCCTTGGCAGCTCTCTATCATGAGCAGTCTTAGTTACCAGTTGACACCTATTCATGCTTCAGGATGTTGGTTGATCATTGATTAGATGTTGCTTATGTTTCATAAAGTATTCCAAAGAATGAAATTCGAAGCATGATATGTTATGCTTGTCTTATCACCCGGGAGAATATTGTAACCCCAGAATATTTTGTGACAGATTTCTTAATTTTTTCAGCTATTTCTTTATTCCTACCTTTTCACTCTATGCTGCAAACTCTGTGAGTTCTATCGACTGAATTATACTCTGCACCATCTTATTATTGCATGCTAAAAATGGTTCTGTATTCGTGAATTGTTCAATTTTTTACAGTGATTTCGGAGTTTCTTTTATGTTCTTGACACAAGTTACAGTAATTAAAAAAACTTCTGAAACAGCACTTGCCACCAAAAAATGAGTGATCGGAAACAATGTGCTGGACATATCCTTATTTTATGTACCAATGCATACTCCATAAAATTTTCAACTTTTATGTGATCGGGTTGTTAAGCAGTCTTGAAGCATTGTCAGTGTATCTGTAATTTTGTGTTCTAAGTATCTCTTTCTTTTATGTGCGATAAAAGAGCCAAATGATGCTAATTGATCTCAAAATCAAAATTTGATGCTTGTTAGGTGGTTTGCGTGCAATACTCACTGATCAGAACAAGTTGGTTATAGCTGTTGGAGGTGTCACTGCAGTCGCTGCTGGTATTTACACAACAAGGTAGCCTTATGAAAATGGAAGTCTCTATCCCATTTACTACTTTTGCTGTCTCTCAGTAATTAAATAAAAATGTTTCTTTATTTTAAAGTTAAGAGTTCTATAATTTCTACTGGCCACGTTTTACATGCTGCTATGTTGGATTTGTAATTGAGGAATAATGTTTCAGGGTTGCTGCATTGGTAAGAATCTAGATGAAGCATAACCATTGGGTAATAATTGGCTAGGATAGAGAAAACTGAGATAAGATGACAGGTGGCATTTATATGGGTAATAGGCCTCAAGTCTATTTTGGGCTTTCTTTTCAGTTGTAATTCAACAGACTTCTATACAAGAGGTTTAGGGTCCAAAGATGATTAATCAATTATTGTAAAAAAATAAGAATAGGTCATGAATTAAATGCAAAGAGATGTGATAGTCAGAATCACTTTGGTCCTTTTAAAGTATCGTCTGGTACATTGAACATGTGTTTTTGTTCATCACCAATAGGCAAAAGAGAAGATATTTCTAAATTTCAATTGCTTTCATGTCCATTATGTATTATTTTATTACTTCAATAAAAAATCCAAAGTAACCCAAAAAATAGTAGTCTTGCTGGAAATGTCAGAAAAATGAAAAGTTGAATGGTTAAACTGGCTCGTCCTAGCTACCTGAGGCCCAACTTGAGTGTATCATTTATTAAGCTTCTGAGTCAAAAGCTTCAAAATTATAATCGTATGTGTTTTAATTTGAAACTTTGATCTATGCAATACTATCAGAAAGTCATTTAACAGTAGGGTGTAGTTTGTACTCGGTTGTAATTGAGTCCTTGTTAAGCTATATCTTACTGTTTTTTGCATCATATTTGTTATCAGAGAAGGTGCTAGAGTGGTTTGGGGATATGTTGACCGTATTTTGGGCCAACCTTCTCTCATCAGAGAGTCTTCCCGAGGTAAATACCCTTGGTCTGGTTTCTTTTCTCGTATGGTTAGCTCAGCATCCAACAAGATGATGAAAGGGAATGATGCTGGAAAGAAAGTGACTGGTTTCGGTGATGTTATTCTGAATCCTTCCCTTCAAAAAAGAATTGAACAGCTCGCAAGTGCCACTGCAAACACAAAAATTCATCAGGCACCATTCCGTAACATGCTCTTTTATGGACCTCCTGGTACAGGAAAGACAATGGCAGCTAGAGAATTAGCTCATAAATCTGTATGTTTCTTTTATGACCTATTCTTTTCTGGGAAGTGATTGTGAAGTAAGTCCTCATTCACTTTATGTTTAATGATTTCCAGGGTCTAGATTATGCACTGATGACCGGTGGTGATGTTGCACCATTGGGATCCCAAGCAGTCACCAAGATACATCAATTATTTGATTGGGCCAAGAAATCTAAAAGGGGTTTGCTTCTTTTCATTGATGAAGCAGATGCATTTTTGTGTGAGTGAGTGATCCTTACCACTATAACATTTTCATTCATGTATTTGTCATAGTACAACTTGGCATTTGCCATTTCTGAGCCAAAAACGAATTGCAACTAAATGGACTAGGTTGGAAGTGTCACATAGATGTAGTTTCTCATGTGACATTAACTTTGTGGACATTTTCATATTTGAATAGAAGTTCAGTTGTTCTACTTTCTACTTTGCCATTTCCAAATACTTTATTCAATGTTTGTCTGATCCTTTCATTTTGGTCTACTTGTATATTTCTTAATAGCACAGCTTTCGATGTATTAATTTGTAGCTGAAGAATCTAGATTTCATGATTGTATTTTACTGTGATGAGATCTGAATAGAATAGGTTTCATAATGTTAGAAAGTTGATTGTTATATTTGCTTACTAAGACATGCTACTTGATTGTCATGCTATGTTTATTGTGCTCTATACACGGCCATAATCTCATGGACATTTTTATTTGATGGAAATTTTTATTTTTTTCTGGATAATTACATTTGAAAGAAACTGAATCAGATTTTGGATTTATAGGCGCAACAAGACATATATGAGTGAAGCCCAACGGAGTGCTCTTAATGCGCTCCTTTTCCGCACAGGGGACCAGTCAAAGGACATTGTGCTTGTCCTTGCCACCAACCGGCCTGGGGATCTCGACTCTGCTGTAGCTGACCGTATCGATGAGGTACTTGAATTCCCACTGCCTGAGGAAGAGGAGCGGTATAAGTTGCTAAAGTTGTATTTGGACAAATACATTGCAAGGGCTGGGGATAGCAAGTCCAGTTGGTTTGGCTTATATCGGCCTCAGCAGCAGAAAATAGTGATCAAGGGCATATCAGATGACGTAATCAGAGAAGCTGCTGCTAAGACTGAAGGATTTTCTGGCAGGGAAATCGCTAAACTGATGGCCAGTGTTCAGGCTGCCGTCTATGGAAGCAAAGACTGCGAACTTGGCTCAGACTTGTTCAGGGAGGTGGTGGATTACAAAGTTGCAGAGCATCAGCAAAGGAGAAAGCTCACTGGTGCTGACCAAAGTGTATGATTCTCTATTCCTTGTAACATTTTGAGAACATGTATTTGAATGCTCGATGCCATGATTTTCCAAGAGATGCAGATGAATGTTTTCTTGTCTCTGTATTCTTCTTATCACAGCGATATTGCCCCATTGGGGATTTTGATGATATATTATGCTATGGTAAATGAGTAATCAACTAGAGTTGTCCAAGTGAAGTCTGGACCATGTTAACCTTCTATTCCTTTGCTTTCTTGTTGTTATGCCATTATGGCTCTTTTAGTTGTGTAGAGTTTTCATTCTGGATCGTGCTGATACTGTATACCCTAAATTTGTCAGGTTGGTCTACGGTAATCATGATGCAGGAGTAATGGATCCAGTAGAAAGGGTCATAGAACGGATCCAGTAGAAAGGGTCATAGAACGCAGCAAAACCTAGTGTTTTAGTTTTACTGTGGTTCTTAGCTGTTGTTGATCAAGTTATTTCTCGGTAAGATTGCTGAAATTAGTCGAAATTAAACATTTAGTTGGGATAGAGAAGGTAGAGTTTGTAGCTCTTAAGGTCTCATCTGTCTGACTTGAATTGGAGATAATAATGTCTATCTTGATCTGTATTGTTTGATAATTATGTGCGGCAGGCAGATTTATAGAACGAAATCTGGAAATGATGTCAATGTTCCCAATAGGTTTTGCTCATCTCTTTCTTGATTTCAGTATTGTGGATAAGTTCAACCTATCCAAACCAAGGTTGAGCTCGCAGTAATATGCATCGGAGCTTTAACTCGAGCCATAACAGACTTATTGTCTCTCTCTCTCTCTCTCTCTCTCTCTCTCTCTCTCTCTTTCATCTGTTGCTATTCTTGTGTGCCTTGATGGTGAAACCAACTTGTGTCACTCGGTTCAAGATTTGTATTTAATGGCATGAATGTGCATCGTGTATTGCTTGTAGCTCTGTGTGTGTGTGTGTGGGGGAGGAAACTATAAGCGTACGTCTTTCAGAACTTTATAAACATGTGTTTCTAAATATTCCGTGAGAGATTTGAGTAAGAGTAAAAACCGACAGAGTTGGTAGACTACTGGATTTGGCCACAACCGAGAGGGTTAGCCTTTTGGATTGAGTTGGTATCGAATCCAACATGGTGCCTGTCAGTGGAATTGAAAATATATATATATATATATATACTAAATTTTTGGTGTGAATTGGTATCATATCCGATGAATGGACCAAACCTAGAAGATTAAGTTTTTGTATTTTTAATTTGATGTTAAAAGGGTGATGCACAGACTTCTTGTTGTTATGCATTACAATAATGCATAACAAGAAGAAAATTAAGGGAGCTACTAAGAGGAGAGGAGAATTTTATTTCATATCTGATGTTTTGGTCATATTATTATTATTATTGTAGTCTCCTTGGTCATTGTTATTTCTATTGTATTCACCAGAATATATTCACTTTACGAGTGTTAATTGAAGATATTATGATAGAAATATTTTCTTTTTCATACACAATAGCCTCTTCGGTGAAGGTAATATTTCCTTTCCTATCTCCATTTTCCTTCCTCTTCTCTTGTCATCAACTTTTTTTTTTTTTTTCTCATTTGTTACTCGATCTTGGCTTATCCTTCCTCACTTCTCTCCTTTCTCTTATTCTCTATGGTTCATGGTTCAATTAAATATATCATCTTCTCTGTTCGTTCTGTAGGAGCATTTTAAGCGCCCATTGGAAACATATGATGATGCTTTTATGTAGTCAAATGATACTTGAATGCCTTTTTTTTTATATATTCTTGCAACATTCACCGTATGTCAATCACCTTCTTGTCGTGTTGAAGAAAATAAAAATGAAATTTTGCTACAAGATATTAAAAGCAGAAAGACAAGTCGAATACTATGATCTTTCTAAATAGAAGAAGGTTTTGTGCATAACATAGATGAAATATGATGCGTGTGTGTGTGTGTGTGAGAGAGAGAGAGAGAGAGAGAGGGTTTAAAATAGAAGATTCGATGACAAAAAGAAATTTTATCATAAGAAAAAAACTAAATGGTCATCTAGAAATAGAAATAGTAAGTATTTGAATGAGTGCGTGTGGGCGGGTTACGGGTATCAAAGAGGAATAAAGGAAAAGGTGTGGCTTCATATTTTATTACACCTTTTGATCTCATAATTGTATACTCGCTTATAGAATATTTATGAAAAAATGCATACAATTGTAGTCAAAGAAACTTGTCCCATTGAAACATAATGGTGTTCTATGGAAGCATTACAAACTCGTATTCTAATAAAAATATGATTAACCAATGTAAATTGATGATATAAGATGTATGCTTTGGGAAACCGAGGATGAAAAATAGTAATTAGTAATCCTACATGATGGAAGTTTGAAGATGATAATTCAGATGGGAACTAATGCCATGTGGATTTTGATAGTCACTAAAATAAAAAATATGACAAATAAATTCTTGAAAGAGTAAAAAGAAAAGAAAAGGCAATGTAGTTTCCCGACAGAGTAGATGGTAGTCCGATAAAGGTATAAAAATACATAATAAAAAGAGGATGTTTAAATTGTAAAGACAAAAAAAAAGAATACATATTACAACAAAAAAGTTGTCAACTGACAAAATTTAATGGTTCTAATAATGATTATGATAACTTGGAAACCAAGGAAAAGGAAAATAATATTTAATGACAAAGTTAGGAAAGAAACATAGAGATTTTAGTGACATTAGATGCACGATAGATAAACATAAAAGATGTTTCCTAATGATATAGAAATTATTGAAATATGAAGGGATATATTATTAACTACATGGATAGGAAATAATAGTAAGTTCAAAGTTACCAAGTTATTTTAAATAAAGCTTTAAGGACGATAGAAATACTTAGTAGCGTGGCATTTGATGACATCCTCGACCAGTTTAAGTAAATCATAAGAACCACAAATAAGTCTTATAGATGGAGGAAAAGTTTTTGTTACTGATATATAAATATAAGAAATATATTTAAATTTGTTATAACTATAAAACACTAGGAATGATTTAAAAATGGAGATCGGACGAAGAATAGAATTTGAGATGAGCATTTTCTTTTCTAAAAGTCAATGTGGTTTTATTTCAAGATGATCAATCATAATTATTTTATGAGATAAATAATGTGAACATAAATAGAAATATATATAAATTTATTATTTATGGAGTAGTTATAGTGGATATTAACCAGGAAGGAAGGAGTACGATAAAGTTTCTAGAAATTTATTATTATGATAATATTTAATAATACCTGAGACCTGTATTGATGTAATATAATATGTGTTAGAAAATAAAAAGTGTGCACCAAATAACTTTTAGAATTAAGAAGGTCGAATCAGTGATAATGGATATACGAAGAACTTGTTAATGTTATTATTTTGATTGCTGGATCCAAAGGGGTACGATGTCTTTCGAGAAATCAAATCGTCCTTTCGAAACAAGAACAAGGATGAGATCAAGGATGGCCATACACACGAAGCTAAATGGAGAAGGCTCCTAACCAAACCAAGGGTTGAGAAAGCCAGCACACTTTAATTTGAGCCATGTGAGCCAGGCAATGAATCATAGTCATCATAATGATTTAGAAGGTTTTGAATTATAATTTATCTTTAGGTAGTTTACATTCGGCAACGGACAAAATAGCATTTAAGACTGTTGTTTTCAATTATAATAGTCATGTAAAATAAAAATAATACTCAAAATATCGAGTTTCATCATCATTCATCAAACAAAAATGACGTCGTTGCAATATTTTTTGCATTTATTTTTACATTTCATTGTAACCATTCGATAAATTCTCAAATATTGTGCGAACATATAATTTATGGCAGGATGCTGATCATATCATATACTTGTCGTGATGGATTACGTTGGTCATGGTGTAGTTGAATGTTGGCATCCATGCACAAGTGTTTTTTGCTTGATGTTATGTGGACCGATGTTTCGATAAGTAGATAAGTAGTTAATGCATATGTTCAAATGCCATCCCAGAGCCACTCATGAGACTGCCAAAGGGTGCCTCTTCTCCCGGTACATATAACTTGTTCGGAATTATTTAATATTTTAAACTTTCTAGAGTCAGTATTTTAGGAGAACAAGAAATTAATACTTGTGAAGAAAAAGATTCCTGATAATTAGGATTTAGTTCTTCAATAAATATCTCATATATAGATTTTTTATGGGGAAGTAAGATTGAAAAAATACTTTTGATGCTCTTGGATTTCTCACTAAGGTATCTAGAGAGAGTGATCTCTAGAATTTCTAAAGAGAATGAGAGAAAAAAATTTAAATTCCTTATTGTTTATATGATTATATGAGACGGTATACAAAAAAAATTATGTGTTTAAGGATAACTTAAAAGTTTTATAATTGATCTAATGAATAAGTGAAGGTTGAAGAAAATTTAACAAATTACGTTAATCTCGTATTGGCTTTTGTTGGTATCTGTGGTTCTCTTTTGGTTTTTGAAAGTTTTTCTTCTTTTCTTCCCTAACAAGTGATATTAGAGTCCAAAAACTTTGATAATCAAATATTCAATAAGGATATGGCTTTACTATAGAAAAATTTGATAAAAATAATAATTTTACCCGGTGGCAAAGGAGGGTGAAGGATTTTCCAGCAAAAATATTGAAAGAACAAGTAGGTAAATCAAAAACCATGAGTGATAAAAATTTAACGGAGCTTGAAGCAAAGTGTATGAGTACCAATCATCTTTGTATCACTAATAATATTATCAATAATATTATTGATAATGACTCTGCCATGGTTATTTAGAATAAGTTAGAAAAATTTTATTTGACTAAGCTTAATTAATAAGTTATATCTGAAGTAAAAGTTATATAGATCGTAGATAAAGGAAGGCAAAGACTTAATAGAGTATTTGAACATATTTAAAGAAATATTTGATTAACTAAAGAAAGTTGATATGAAAATTGATAAACAAGATAAAGCTCGCTAACTCATATGACAACTTTATAGAGATGATACTATGTGAAAAAGATACAGTAACTCTAAAACAAATTGAAAAAACTTGTGTCTCATGCTGCTATGATAAAAGATAAATATAAGAATATGGATGGTAAGGCATTAGCTATTCAAACTCGAGGTTGATAAGAAGAATTTTTTGACATGAGTAGATTTGAATATGGTAGGTTGAGATCAAAAGTTAAATCTTTAGATGATGTTCAGTACTATAGATATAAAGAGTAGTACACAAAATTATGTAGGAAAAATGAAATAGGAAAAAGAGGCTGGTAAGTGCTCTTTTGTGATAGATAATGATAGAGATATCCTCAATATCTCTAAAGGTTATCTTTCTAGAAGTTTTGATTTTTATATTTTGTTTGTGTCACCCATTTTTGTACTCAGAAAGATTATTTTGGTTTTGTGAATAATAAGTTGATTAGAAAGTTGAGTCTAAGTGATGATTAGATGGTAGAGGTTATGGGTGAATACTTGGAAGGATATGACTTATGTTTTGAAGATACAAAAGAATTTAATTTCTTTGAGTCTTTTAGATTTCTAGAGTTATGACTACAAGGTTCGAGATAGTTTTAAAAGTTACTCAAGGTTGCATATTTTAATGAAAGAAAGATTATAACAAGAGTTATACCATCTAGAAAGAAGTACAATATAGATCTCAAATGACTAAAAATATGTTACACATGTAGGGGATGGTAGATGCCTATTATCATGAACTTAGTTAAATTTATCTAACTCATATGACACCCTTACTTATCTGTCTACAAAAGGTCAGCCTCCACCTAACCTCTTAGGGTCTCATAAGGACTTGCAAAAGAGAAGATGTGTTAAAAAAAGTATCATATTTGAGATCTCATAAGCAAATATTTTAGTAAATACTTGATAGACAATACAAATTATAATAATTAATTTTATAAGCCTTGAACGATCGTGTGACAAAGGGTCCAAGGAGATTTATCATGACCAAAAGTCTCCACAAGTACTTACATGAGACTACTATGGAACAAGGCAACAAACTATACCTAAATAATACTCCAAAGGCTCATCCAACCATATATTACTCGGATAGCTTCAGGGTGCTGTACTAGTACTTTATACTACACTATAAAGTTAGAAAATACTAAATTGACTACCTAGATGGTTTATATTTTTGCCTTTGGTGATAACCGTATATAACATATATATATATATATATATATATATATATATATATATATATATATAAGACTGAAACAACTACAAATGCCAACCAAATTAGGGCTATCAAGCATACTATAAGCCTTCTATATGCTGTGCAAAATATGAACACAACTAAAAGACAAAACATTACATCAAACATATTGTGTACAAACTTATTTTTGACATTCTTTTCCATTTATTTCTTCGATGTTTTCGTTGAAGCATTCGTAGACATTGTATCTCCATACCTTTGCTAAATCTTTAATCTTTTACTTTAGCTATAATGCATCTCCCTCAACTTCTAGCTACTCTTTGCTACAATTGTTGAGTAGTCAAACTTTGATCTACTAATGCTACTTCAACTCACCAATGACTTTGACTCTAGTATAAGGTTAATTGAGTTATGTTGATTTTTGTTGGTTCCCATAGATTTTGGATAAAAGAAAGGACTTCCCCTATTGTATCCTAGTCTCTCAAATGTTTTGTGTTGCTTGAACTAAATAGATGCATATTAGAGCTTTAACGAGTATTGCCTTGTAGACTAAAAATTTAGAGGTTTTTCCTCCACAAAATGTTGCTAGTCATAGGTGCCCAGCAAGCCAATCACATGAGTGATGGCACATGTGACTTGATACAGAATCTTTTTGCTTCTTTTGACGTATATCACTATATAACTATTGCATATGTACATATATATATATTGTGATGTCCTTGGATTTGTGCAATGGGAATCGGATCGTGATGAGATCACGATAATGAGATCGATTCACCTTTAAACACATATCCTAAATAATCCCGATCATAGGTTACTTGAGAGGGACATCGTGATAACCGGACAGACTGGTGTGCTGTATACCCGTCCATATGATGGATGCAGCTGGTCTCATAGCTGCTCGTGTAGGGACACTAGGGATACAGTACAGGTGCTCATTGGAGAATGAGTTCACTGATTGATCCGCTTACGGAATGCTGGATGGTTGATGATGCCTTATTATCAGACAGCGATTCCGTAGTCCTAGTGGTGTATTTGGTCCTTGGACTTGAGACACCAAGGATGTCCTGTATGAGTGCTCCACTCTTTGATACCAGACTTATAGGTTTAGTTGTCCCAGATCTAGTACAGCTGGTCACTGGGAGTGGTAGTCGACCTTACGAGGGCTATTGAGTGTCGATAGAGGATCATCCACTCTCGGCGTCATGAGAGGAATATCCCATGTGTTCTTGCTCAGACAAATCCCTGGCCAAGGTCATTCGGGTTGAGAGAGAAAGAGTTCTCCGGGAGAATCCGATTAGAGCGAGACTCGAGTAGAAACCGTATGGGTCTGACAGCACCATGCTCGATATACGGTCTCTGGGATATTAGATGGATGATGGACTATATGTACATGGTAACTGAGGACAGATAGGTCCAATGGATTGGATTCCCTTGTATCGTCTGGGGACTACGGCGTAGTGGCCTAGTACGTCCGTAGTCGATGAGTCAAGTGAATTATTATAGAGATAATAATTTACTAAGTTAGAAGGAGTTCTGACAGGTATGACTCACGGTCAGCTCGATATTGAGCCTAGAGGGTCACACACATATGGTAGGTATTGCGACGAGTAGAGGTTATGATATGAGATATCCGACGGAGCCCTTGTCTTATTGGATGATATCCAATACCCACTAGGGGAGGACCCATTAGGGTTTGACAGGGGACCTCTATAAATAGGAGGGATTCAGAGCCTTATAGGCTAGAGTCTTTGCTTGCCTTTCCTATTCTCCTCTCCCTCTCCACCTCAGAGCAGGTTTGGAGTTTTGAGGAGCGTCGTCGTCGTCGCAACCTTGCTGTGTGGATCACCGCTAGAGAGGAGGACGCTTGACCTCCTTCACCCTCTCCTAAGGATCTGCAAGAAAACAGGGATATACGATCGAACACAATCTACTCTATACGCAGTTTTAAATTTCACGGATTTTGCGCACCAATCTTCGCACGACGACGAACATCTTTTTGGGAATCGGGGATTTTGTTTTCTTGTTCTTTCGCTGCGCATGTGATGTCGCCCCCAAGATTTCCCAACAGTGGTATCAGAGCCAGGTTATTCGTACGAATGATTGGTTTTGAACTGCGTGTGTTGTGTTTAGGAAGAATATTGACGTCAAAATCGTTGATGCAAAAGCGAGAAAGGGCAGCAACAGTTGCTGCCCTCGATCTGCGTGCGTGAAGCGCAGCCGAAGGCGGGCAGCACAGGGGCTGCGTCTGCAGCGGCCGGCCGGCGGCCTGCTTGCAGCAGGCTTGCTGCCAGCGGGGCTGGCAGCCCACGGGCAGAGGCGCCGCAGGGCAGCGGCGCCTGCCGCCGCAGGGAAGCGGCGCCTGCCGCCGCTGCTCCCGCGGGCGAAACGCCCCCCACAGGGTTGGCCGCCCGGCGGGACAGCACCGCCTGCGGAGGCAGCGGCGCCCGAAGGGGGCGCCCACCCGCAGCGGCATCGCCGCCAGCACAGGCCGCCGCCGCCGCACAGGCCGCCGCCGGCAGGGTGGCGGCGGCGGCAGCAGCGAAAGGGCATTAGGGTTTTCTGGGCAAAAGACAGTTTTGCCCCTCGGAATTTGAGAAATTCCAGTTTCTGACTTTTGTCCAAATTACGAAAATACCCCTATAAATTCAGAAATTCTCTACATGTCCCTGATTTCAGAAAATATTAATTAATTAAAAGGTTTAGTTGATTATTATTTTTATTATTATCTAGTAGTCCTACATGATGATGATTATTTATACATGTGATGTATGATGTGTGGACGGATGATCGTGGACCGTGTGATGTGTGTACTTGTGATTATTATTATTGAGGTCTGCGAGCCTCAATTATATTTCTCGTTTATTGTCGGGCCTGCGTGCCTATGATTAAGTTGTAATCACATGATGAGGCGTAGCGGGAGCGTGGATGCGATAGCGGGACCCACGAGACGGACGATCGTGATGCATGGAGATACATCAAGATGTCGACGGAACCGACGAGGACGAGATGGACGATCACAGGGCATGGAGATGCACCGTTGCACACATAGATCTTGATGTGAGTGATTAGGCCTACTGGCTCGGGCCTAATCACATTAGGTTGTGGTCCATGATCATCTGGTGTAATTGATTATACACATACTAGATAAGTATATATATTTGCAATGCGATGTAGATATATATTAAATATGTATATGTGTGACATGTTATATTAGGAGACCAAATCTTAGAAACATCTCTCGATAATATTAAATCGGTAAACGTGAGGCAATTAGATTGACCCACGTGGTCTTCCATCATTATGAGTAGGAACCGATTCCCGGTATAGGTTGAGTTGGTCGAGTCCCTCGAGACTCACCTATATCGCGATTCACTATCTTGCTTACGACATAGAGATGTCACCGGTGACCTGAGGGCATGGTATACTTGGTCGAGTCTCTCGAGGGTATATCATCAAATCAGACTCATCTTGTAACGAAGGTGTTGACTTAACCGAGCATCGTGGTTGGTCGAGTCCCTCGAGGCCATGGTGATTCGGAGGCCGAACAGGACGGGAATCACAAGGAGTTGTGATCGACAAGAGTTGCCTACCTTTTAGGCTTAGTGTGATTGGTCGAGTCCCTCGAGGTTACACTAAGACGCTGATTGGATCCTGATCCCCACTAGAAGTCTGCCGGAGACTTCCGTTTCACGTGCTGAGGGTGTCGCGTGACTCGTTAGTAAAATAGTGGGAGCATATTAAGATAGAAGTCCATATCTTGATAGTTTATTTCTTGCAAAATCTGCATGTTATTCATTTTTACTGCATCTTTATTTTTAGAAAATGTCACTTTTAAATCCCTTACGTGTCATACTTGATGTCAACCGCCTCACTGGTCCAAATTATACGGATTGGCTCCATAACTTGAGAATTGTTCTCATAGCGGAGAAAATTGTGTACGTTTTTGATACAGTGATGCCTACGCCCGAAGAAGGGGCAAGCGAGGATGAGATCGCTCGCTACGTGAAGTACATTGATGACTCCACTCTTGCTCAGTGTTATATGTTAGGCTCTATGACTCCTGAGTTACAGAGACAACATGAAAAGATGGATGCCAGATCTATTCTCCTACATATCCGTAAATTGTTTGAGGAATATGGAAGGACTCAGCGATATGAGATATCTAAGAGCCTCTTCCGCGCTAGGATGACTGAGGGGACACCGGTTTAGAACCATGTCCTAAAGATGATTGAGTGGATAGAGAAACTTATAGGACTAGGAATGGTCCTAGAGAATAACTTGTGTGTGGACATTGTGCTTCAGTCCCTACCAGATTCCTTTTCACAGTTCATAATGAATTTTAATATGAACAAGCTTGAGGTGACTCTCCCAGAGCTCTTCAATATGTTGAGGGAGGCAGAGAGTACTATTAAGAAAGAGAAGCCAGTTCTCTACACTAGTGAGACCAAAAAGAAAAGGAAAGCAGAAAGGTCCCTTAAGAAGGGAAAGGGCAAGGGCAGACCAGGTAAAGCAAAGGTTGCTAAGAAAGACCCAGCAAAGGACAAAGGCCAGTGCTTCCACTATGGTAAAGATGGGCACTAGAAGAGAAACTGCAAAGAGTACCTTGCAAAAAGGGCGAAATAGAAGCTTGGAGAAGCTTCAGGTACATTCATGATCAATCTCCAATTGTCAGATTTTTGTGATAGTGCATTGGTATTGGATACTAGTATTGCTTATCACATCTACAGTTTATTGTAAATTCTAGTAAAGTCGAGGGGAGATTGACAAGAGGAATATTGCATAAAGGTTTGTTTATGCAAGACACTACTCCACATATCATGAATGTAAGTGTCTAAGAGGAAACGAGATGAGGTGAACAGTGCATACCTATGGCATTATAGGCTAGGTCATATTCATGAGGGAATGATTCAAAAGTTGCTAAATGATGGATATCTAGATACATTCGACTATGTGTCATATGCAACTTGCGAGCCTTCCCTTCGTGGAAAACTGACCAACTCTCCATTTAGTGGAACTGGAGAGAGAGCCACTGAGCTGTTGGAACTCATACATAGTGATGTATGTGGACCAATGTCAGTTCATGCCATTGGTGGTTACTCCTACTTCATTACCTTTACTGATGATTTCTCAAGGTATGGATATGTGTACTTAATGAAGTACAAGTCCGAAGCTTTTAAGAAATTCAGAGAGTATAAGAATGAGGTGGAGAACCAGACTGGAAAGAGTATCAAAACTCTTCGATCAGATCGAGGAGGTAAGTACTTAAGTACAGAGTTTACTAAGTTCCTCAAGGACCATGGGATATTATCTCAATGGACACCTCCTTATACACCTAAGCTCAATGGAGTCTCTGAAATACGAAATCGTACGTTATTAGACATGGTACGGTCCATGATGAGTTTCGCTGACCTACCCATCTCATTCTGGGGATATGCTCTAGAGACCGTAGCTTACCTTCTGAACAGAGTTCCAACTAAGTCGGTAGTGTCTACACCATATGAGATATGGAAAGGGAAGAAGCCTGATCTTAAGGTTGTTAAGATTTGGGGCTGCCCTGCCCATGTTAAAAGACACAACCCCGATAAGTTAGAATCAAGGACAGAGCGATGCAAATTTGTGGGATACCCTAAGGAAACTTGTGGGTATTATTTCTATCATCTCGAGGACCAAAAGGTCTTTGTAGCTAAGAGAGCAGTGTTCCTTGAGAAGGAACACATTCTTGGCGGAGACAGTGGGAGAATGATAGAGTTGAGCGAGGTTGGAGAACCAAGCTCAAGCACCACTCTACAACCCAAGTCTGTTCAGGTACCTAATACACAAGTTTCAACTTTACGCAGGTCTGATATTACATCCTCCTAAGAGATATGTGGGACATATTAGAGGAGAGGATGTTGAGGATATTGATCCTCAGACCTACGAGGAGGCTATTATGAGTATAGACTCCGGGAAGTGGCAAGAAGCCATGAATTTTGAGATGGATTATATGTACTCTAATAAGGTTTGGAACCTAGTTGATGCGCCCGAAGGTATTGTACCCATCGGTTGCAAATGGATCTTTAAGAAAAAGATCGGAGTAGATGGAAAGGTAGAGACCTATAAAGCAAGGCTAGTGGCTAAGGGGTATCGTCAAAGGCAAGGTGTTGACTACGACGAAACCTTCTCACCCGTAGCAATGCTAAAATCCATCAGAATTCTATTGGCTATTGCAGCACACTATGATTATGAGATCTGGCAAATGGATGTGAAAACCACATTCCTCAACGGGAACCTCGAGGAGGAGGTGTATATGATGTAACCTGAGGGATTCGTGTCCAAGAACTGCCCAGATAAGGTGTGTAGGTTGCTTAGATCTATTTATGGACTAAAGCAAGCTTCCTGAAGTTGGAACATAAGATTTGATGAGGCAATCAGATCTTATGACTTCGTTAAGAACGAAGATTAGCCTTGTGTATACAGAAAGGTAAGTGGGAGCGCTATCACCTTTTTGGTGTTATATGTGGATGACATCCTCATCATTGGGAATGACGTAGGAATGCTATCCACAGTAAAGGTTTGGTTATCTAGACACTTCTCCATAAAGGACTTAGGGGAAGCATCCTATATCTTGGGGATTAGAATCTATAGAGATAGATCCAAGAGGATGCTTGGCTTGTCCCAGTCCAGGTACAAAGAAACCATTGTCAAAAGTTTTGGCATGAAAAATTTCAAGAAAGGGCGAACATGGATATGATACCTTATGTCTCAGCAATAGGGTCTATCATGTATGCCATGCTATGTACTAGGCCTGATATAGCGCATGCTTTGAGTGTCACGAGCAGGTATCAAGCGGATCCAGGCTTGGAGCACTGGAAAGCAGTAAAGTGTATCCTTAAGTACTTGAGAAGGACTAAGGATCTTTTACTAGTATATGAAGGTAATAGCCTTAAGGTTGAAGGCTACACTAACTCAAGTTTTCAGTCTGATGTCGATGATAGCAAGTCGAATTCAAGGTATGTGTACACCTTGAATGGAGGAGCAGTATGCTGGAAGAGTTCCAAGCAAGATACCACTGCTGACTCGACCACAAAGGCGTAGTACATTGCTGCATTATATGTAGCAAAGGAGGGAGTCAGACCGTGAGCAATGGGAATCGGATCGTGATGAGATCATGAAAATGAGATCAATTCACCTTTAAATACATATCCTAAATAATCCTGATCATAGGTTACTCGAAAGGACATCGTGCTAACCGGACAGACTGGTGTGCTATATACCCATCCATATGATGGAAGCAACTAGTCTCGTAGCTGCTCATGTAGGGACACTATGGATATAGTACAGGTGCTCATTGGAGAATGAGTTCACTGATTGATCCGCTTACGAAATGCTGGATGGTTGATGATGCCTTATTGTCAGACAGCGATTCCGTAGTCCTAGTGGTGTATTTGGTCCTTGGACTTGAGACACCAAGGATGTCCTATATGAGTGCTCCACTCTTTGATACCAGACTTATAGGTTTGGCTGTCCCAGATCTAGTACAACTGGTCATTGGGAGTGGTAGTCGACCTTACGAGGGCTATTGAGTGTCGATAGAGGATCATCCACTCTCGGCGTCATGAGAGGAATATCCCATGTGTTCTTGCTCAGACAAATCCCTGGCCAGGGTCATTCGGGTTGAGACAGAAAGAGTTCTCCGGGAGAATCCGATTAGAGCGAGACTCGAGTAGAAACCGTATGGGTCTGACAGCACCATGCTCGATATACGATCTCTGGGATATTAGATGGATGAGGGACTATAGGTACACGGTAACTGAGGACAGACAGGTCCAATGGATTGGATTCCCTTGTATCGTTTGGGGACTACGGCGTAGTGGCCTAGTACGCCCGTAGTCAATGAGTCAAGTGAATTATTACAAAGATAATAATTCACTGAGTTAGAAGGAGTTCTGACAGGTATGACTCACGGCCAGCTCGATATTGGGCCTAGAGGGTCACACACATATGGTGGGTATTGCGATGAGTAGAGATTCTGATATGAGATATCCGACGGAGCCCTTGTCTTATTGGATGCAGATCCAATACCCACTAGGGGAGGACCCATTAGGGTTTGACAGGGGACCTCTATAAATAGGAGGGATTCAGAGCCTTATAGGCTAGATTCTTTGCTTGCCTTTCCTATTCTCCTCTCCCTCTCCACCTTAGAGCAGGCCTGGAGTTTTGAGGAGCGTCGTCGCAACCCTGCTGTGTGGATCACCGCTAGAGAGGAGGACGCTTGACCTCCTTCACCCTCTCCTAAGGATCTGCAAGGAAACAGGGATATACGATCTCCCTAGGTAACATAATCTACTCTATACGCAGTTTTGAGTTTCGCGGATTTTGCGCACCAATCTTCACACGACGATGAACATCTTTTTGGGAATCGGGGATTTTGTTTTCTTGTTCTTCCGCTGCGCATGTGATGTCGCCCCCAAGATTTCCCAACAAATGTATCCATCGATTTATCAAATACATAGTTGTCACTTCCAAGTAGGTTCCAATCATTTTTGCTTTCAATTAACATTCAGTTGGGAAATGAAGTAAATAAATACTCTTAGTAGTTTCAATCACCATTAGTAAAGATTTAAAAATTATTGTCTATTGATAAATCTTTTCAAAGGATCTTCAAACACATAAATATAGCACCTCTTCTAGAGTATTAAGAGAATTAGGATACTCAGTTTTATCTATTTTCTTAAGAGTTGAGAAAGCTAAGGATATATGACTTCACCTGCCTCCTTGAGAGTTATACTTCATGCATTAAGCTACTTGCCTTTACCTACTCTTTGCTCACATCTTGAAAGTACTCAAAGTGTTTACACTCCTTATGTTGAGTTGGCTACTATGATTCACCTTATTATTGTCATTGAACTTCTAAGAAGTTTTGCTCAGAAAGTATAAAATATCACCTTGATTATAGCAAGTTTCTATTGGTTTTAATCGCCTTCGGCATTATAATGCCTTCTCTATAATTTTTGTCACTTACTCCTTTGAGTAGAAAGGGTATAGCACCATATTACCTACTATGTTCCTTAGTCGAGCCCCATCGCATTGACACAAAGTCCCCCTATTTTTTATTGTCTTGATGAGAAGCATATCGACACCAGTCTTATGAAGTTCTCTCATCTCTACCCTTCTGCCTTATCTTAGTACTTGGAGTTTGTCTTTGTATTCTCCACCTCTTCGACCCTTTTTATAACTATGCGTTCTCCCTCTATAAGAGGAAGGGATCGATAACTTTATAGAAGTTTCACTTTTACGATACCGAGCCCACGACGCTATAATCCACCACCTCGCATCTGTATCCTTTTTTTTCATAATTAGTAGACCCACCTCTATGGCATTGTGGCACGCCTTTAAGTCCACTTCCATTTTGACTAATGTGTTTATTTTTCTTTTGAGTAGTTGAGTCCCTTTGGACTCATTGTCACTTCCTCACCCCATTTGATTACCTGCTTTAACACATGTATTCTCTAAGTACTTTATCTTGATCGATGAAAATATAGACTATAACTCCCATGCATGACATCCACCATTATGCTATAGGGCTCATTCCGATTATGTTCTCCTTTATATTTTTTGGGATGAATCGAGCTCCTCTGAAGATGAGGAGAAAATCAACAAAGGCGATGTGGTAAACTATGCCTTAACGACTTTCTACAATGAGGTAAACAACTCAAACAAAACTCCTTTAATTTATTTCAAAATTACACGATGCTTTTAATGAGTTATTTTTAATTTAGTTTAATTATTTTTCTTAAAAATTATATGTTTAATAATATAATGAAAATGCTAAAAAATTAGGATTATACTTATCATTCTAGTAATTTTGAAATTGATCATGAAAATTGCATGTCTTATGATAAATGAACAAAATGTTAGAATTAAATCTAGTGATTAATTTCTTGTATGGTATAAACAATTATGTGTATTGAGATGATTTTGTATTGCTTTTCGAGTTTTGTTAGATGGCTTTCATATGAAAAATTTGAGCATACTTATATACAATCACTCACACAAAAAGATAAATCAAATCTTTTGTCTAAAGAAACAATTATGTGTATCATATTTATTTCAGTATTGATTTCCAATTTTGATTAAAAATAATTTATGTCTAATGAAATAATTCTCGATGTCTTAATGAAAATGTTAAGAGGTTTGATATCATGCTTAATATGAAATTGTACATACCTTGAAAACTTGAAACTATGTTTTGATGTCATGCCCAAAGTAGTGATACACAATGATCATGCTTAATAAATTTATATTTCAAAATTATGTTGGATGATTTTAGTGATTTATGAACTATCAATTTTTACCATAATGAAAGTAGCTTTTTCTGTTTTAAAATTGATGCATGTTTTGATTTAGCATAAATGATAAAAGACATGCTTATATGAAATAATGTAAGTATCATGCTTGATGATTTTATATTTAAATTATGCATGATGATTTGAAGTAATGATGATTTTTGGGTAATTTATGGTTTATTGATCTTGATGATTTCTATTATGAGATTTACTCTTTCGATTTTAAACCATGATGTATTATTTTCATATGAAAATCTTGAGCATACTTATATGAAACAAATCACATGAATTGCAACAACTAAAAAGAGAAAAGCATTTTTCTTGAAATTTTTTTTTCCTCTATTTTATCGATTTTTCACTAAGAGATTAATAAAGTTGTTTATGTCATTTTGAATCTCTTGAAAGTAATTTTGATGATTTGATTATTTGAATTTGAATGAGCTTTATCTTGATTTTTAAAAATTTATAACTTGAGATTTCTTATGCATGAATCAAGATATTATATCATTTGATCTCCTAAGAAATCTCTTTGTTATTTATTTAAGAGGAGATTTATTAAAATGAATCATGGTTTCTCTTGATTTCTTGGAATTATAACTTGAAATTATTTTTTATAAATCAAGATCGTCTGCTATGATTCTTTCTTTTCGCTATTTGAGTTATCCAAAAAGAATCATAATATGTCTCTTGATATTCATAATTTGTCTTCATGATTTGTATATCTCATCACCAAAATTCTCTTGATATTTTTCATGTGATGATATAAAATTATAAATGAAATACTCATGAATTTATGCAAACAAATGAGAAGTTATGATCATGCATGATAGGATGTAATATAATTTGACAATTAGATACCATCATGATTTGAAATGATATGATTTGTTATCAAAATGATGTATTATTAATGTGTGAATATCATGTATGATATGCCCATGGCAATTGATTTATTTATTTCATGCATGAAATAAGGATACAATATACAAAGTTTTGAAATTGTGCATGTTGTAAATTGAAACCATAATGATGCACAAACATATTGAAATAATAATTGAAACATTAATGTAATTATGAATGATGATTTGATATTATGCATGTAAAACTTCAACTTATGATAATGATGCATGCAATGATAAAATATTCATGATGAAAAATTGTTTTGACATTCATAACTTGATTTTTTGATTATTCATTCTTTGTCATGATTTGAAAATTGTTGTAAAGGAAAAAAGAGATACAAAACTATATTCTTCCCTTCTTTTTGACAATGACAAAGGGGGAGAAAAATTTCCAGCTCAAGATGCAAAATTTGGAAACTTGCACATTGCAAAAGAAGCAAACTTGCTAGCTTGCTCATCTCAAAAGAGAAGCAAGAAGTGATATCTTGCAAATCTCAAGATGCACAAATGCAAACTTGCAAAATTTGTAATTTTACACATCATTAAAATTTATGATGATTTGGTGATTATGCATGTTCTAAAATATTGTAAGATTCACTAACTTGCATGATGTAGAACTTGCAATCTTGAACATCACCAAGAAGTGCTATTTTGCTTATCTCAAGAA
Organism: Musa acuminata AAA Group; assembly: GCF_036884655.1. Lineage (NCBI taxonomy): Eukaryota > Viridiplantae > Streptophyta > Magnoliopsida > Zingiberales > Musaceae > Musa > Musa acuminata. The sequence goes on from NC_088341.1 coordinate 25,610,922, forward strand.
GCAAAAAATGTTAACTTGCACATCTAGCAAAACTTATATTTCAAGAAGCAATAGTTGCTTTCTTGAACATCTCAAAATTGCTAGCTTGTATGTTTTAAAATGTTATAAAATTTTGCTAGCTTGCACTTTGCAAATGAAGCAAAAATGGCACTTCTCAAAAGAGAAGAAAGAGATTGCTATCTTGAACATCACTATCTTGCATTTGTTTTTGAAATTTTTGCTAGCTTGTATGTTATAAACTTGCTATCTTATTACCTTACATATCTAAAACTTGATAGCTTGCATGATGTAATACTTGCTAAATTTTCTAGCTTACAAATTGCATGATGATAAAACTTGATATTATGTTTTTCATACAATGATTTGAACTTATATCTCAAACACTTGTTAATTGGAACTTCTTCTTTTTGTTGATGACAAAGGGGGAGAAGTATGATCATGTTATGCGTGATGACGTGTTGCAAATATTCATGATGAAATTTGCAACGACTTGAATTCAGCTTGAATTCAAGGTTCTATCAATATGACATATTGATAGAGGGAGTTTGGTTAAATTCCGGGAGTTAAGGTTAATTCCGTCATTAATTGGTTATCATCATCAAAAAGGGCGAGACTATTGAATCTTGAATTTTGATGATGAAACCAATTGATAGTGTTTATGATTTAATCTGCGTTTTGAGTGACGTAGGGTGCTTCGATCAGGGAGAGACAACTAAAGTAGGAAGAATCATGTTGGGCCGGAGAAACATGTCAGAAGATTGGACGTTAGGCCGAAGGATCGGTCGACGTATCGACAGAAGGCTTTGGGCCATGGATTCGGGCATCGGGCCAAGAAGAGCGGATATTACACCTAGGATATCAGAGTTGCGGAGGTCAACTAGCCAATTGGGCAATAGGCCGCAAGAGATGACGATACGCCGAAGAATCGGACGAAGCATCGATGGACTAATGACATGCTGGACGACATAATTCATGCTTAGTAATAATTGTCTAGATCGAAGTATATTTTTGTATATACAAGATTAACTACGATAGTAAGGTATAAAGCAAAATGAAGTCCCGGAGTCAAGAATGCAATTTCGTTGGGAGTTCGAGAGTTTATCGAAAGTCCGGACGTTCGTCGGAAGTTCTACTAGAATTGACCGAGAAGTCATGGAGCTTGCTAAAGAAGCTCATCAAGAAGATTGTCATGAAGTCTAGGAGCTTGCCGAGAGTCCATCGGAACATTGTTGAGAGATCGTCAGAAGTTCGCCAGAAGATCGCCGGAAGAAATCGGACTTATCTTACTTAGATTATGTCTTAGGAATCATAGTTAGCACATAATTAGAGTTATGATTGAGAGGTAATCCCATCAACTCCGTTAGGAGCCAATTGGGCCCGAAGGTAGGCTGGTTTAGGTCGGATTCAAGGCCCAACCAAGGTGCTGAAACCCTGGCCGACGGTGGCACCGCCTGGGGAACAGCACCCCAGGAAACCTGGGCAGTGGTACCGCTAGTAGCAATGCTGCCAATTGTGGTACCGCCCAGTACCAGATCCTATAGCGATAGTACCGCCCAAGAACGACCATGGTACCGCCAGTACTTAGGAAACCTAGGATGAGACCTTTTTAGGTTTCAAGTTTGAATCAATTTGAAGCCTATAAATATCCCTCTCATCTCTAGTTAACAAACATAAGCACAAAGAGCTTTAAAGTGAGAAAACGCTATAGAAATCACTTGAGAAATCCCTCCTCTAGATCTAACTTTAGAATTCTGTTTAGAGAGGAGTGTGTGTGCTTGTAAGGGTTGTCTCCTAAACCCAATAAAAGGAGAAGAGGGGTGTAAGAAGGAGGTTAATCTTTGCCTATTAAAGGAAGATCGATAGTGGATGTCGGTGGCCTCGACGAATAGGAATCGACGAAGTGGATGTAGGTCACGACAACCGAACCACTCTAAAATCTAGTTTGCATTTTACTTTGAGCAATTTATCTTCACTACAAATCTCTTTAATAGCTTACTACTTTCAATACATTTACAAACGTATTTTAAGTTAAGATATTTATGAAATGATTTTCGTTGGAAACGGATTTAATCGCAACGAAGTTTTGAACCGACGTAGGTTTTATCGCTGCACTAATTCACCCCCCCCTCTTAGTGCCGACTCATTCCTAACATTTTTCCTCAATGGTATATAGCCTCACATATGCTGATGATAAGGCTTTCATTTAATATAAAATTCGATGCATGTATGGAAGACCCACCTCTATGGTATCACTTCATTCACTCCTTAAATCTATAGCCCTTCTTGTCATCTTGTTGCTCACTAAAAACAAGTTCCCAACAACTCATAATTATACCTTTCTATGAGTCCCTCATAGGATGTCTCTCGTATGTATGGCATTGCCTTAAACAGTCCCACCTCTGCCTCCTAGTGATATTTTCATTGCATTTCGATCTTTGTGTGATAGATTCAAACTATAATCTTACCTTATGTGTTCTTTGCTAGCATATTGTAAGGCCTCTATCACATCTGATTGTGTTCACTCCTTTAGTAATTGATCTTCGTCCATCTGTTCTTGAGTCACACATGGATAAAGCACAGCCTGGGATAATCCATTGACCAACAGCTCTCAAAGTCCACTAACTTCACTGGTGGTTTTGTGTGCCATTGTAAGGATCATAGGCCTCTACCCCCAATACAATCTCTACTATGAAAAATTTTATTTGTGGCAACTCGAATGATAGCATTACAACATATTCTTCAAGAGTACCCACATTTGTATCCTATTGTCCCGTGCCAAGGTCTCTTGACTCTAACTTTATCTTCACAAGTTAAGTCATCTTAGCCCCTCTATTAATTTCCTCATCGAGATAAGATGTATGTGCCTTAAAAACTTCCTTCGATTTCTGCACTATATAAGATAAGCCTGCTCTATCAAAATGAGGAGTGAAGGAACAATATGATTTCGCTCTTGTCTTTACAAGTGTTCATGTCCTTGACCTCTATCCAAGGAATGATTTGCATCTTTGCTTTATGTTACGTCTTCTATGTTGAATCTCTTTATACAGCTTGGGTACTTCACTAAATTTCATCCTAGTTACTTTACTCTTTAGTTTGCATCGAGTTGATAGTGGCGTTTATGCCCATAATTCCACGGGTTAGCCCTTCGTTGAGCCTAATTTCTATATTAGCTCTAAATATACATTCATTTGGTATTGCCTTTGGTTGCTCTCCCACTTGATCTCACAATGTGTTCACTAATATATCATCTCATATAAGATCATGTGATGACTTATTGCTACTCACTTGGTCCATTGAGCTACATGCAGCTTCTATCTTGATCTCCCTTCCTCAACATATGTGGTTCATTGCACATAGTTCTCTCTTCAGAGAACTAGGACTTATCCCTCTTGGATATCTATCGTATTAGAGTAATTTTACTCATTGCATCATTCCTTCTAGAAGTTTCAGAGATTACCATCTCCTTGGCCTACTCTACCTTGCTAAGCAAATTGTGCACTGTTTCACCATCGTGAATGCACTTATTAGATTGTGACTCTTTGCTAATACAACCCTTGCTACGCCCTTAAAAGTAATAATATGCTGAACCTGCTATACTTTTCAACCTCCTATGAATGTATCATTTCTATTCCAAAAAGAAAATTTTCATGCTCCATGACACTAAATCTTGGTCATCTTAGGATAGTAACAAATAATCCATTGTTTGCATATAAACCTTTGCATAAGTATTAAATTCTTTGAGTTAGTAATTTTCCTCGCCTCCGCAAGCTTACAAGCTTTGCACATATTCTTTCGATCATTGAGCAACCCATCTCTCCTTGTATAGTCTTGTCCTTTGCCAAGCACCCCCACTTATCTTGAATATTGTAAAGTTTAATTGTCAACTTCAAGCCACAACTCAAACTTAGCCATCACAATCTTTATGCATCATATATTCTTTTCAACTCGCTTGTCCTCATGGTGTCTCTCGCATAAAGGATTGGTCATTCCTCTAAATGTCAATATCGAATGTCTACTTCTCTAAGTGACTCCTTTCCCTATGTCTCTATGCTCATTTTCCCTTATCGAACCAACATGTTGGCTACCTTTAATGCAGTCTTGCTAGATCTCTTATGTTTGCATACCAAGTATTTTTTAAGTATGCTTGACCTACTTTAATACCAATTATCACAAACTTAGTTAGATTTATTTAAGTTGTGCGGTACCCTTGCATGTCTATCTGCTAAAAGTTAGCCTCCTTGTAACCTCTTAGGGTCCTCCAAAGATCTATAAAGAGAAGACAGGTTAAAAGAAATATTATATTCGAGATCCCACAAGTAGATATTTAGTAAATAATTGATAAGCAATGTAAATTACAATCATAGGCTTTGTAAGCTTTCAATAGTTGTATAAAAAAGGTTTTAAAGAGGTCTATCACACCCATAAGTCTCCATAAGTACCCATATGATACTATTGCAGAACAAAATAACCAACCAACCCTAGATAATATCCTAAAGGTCCATCTAGTTATATATCACCCAGATAGCTTTACGGTGTTGTGCTAAAAAACACACAAAATGATTGTCTTAATGGCTTATTTTGGGACAAGTTTACCTCTACACAATGATTGCACACGACCTGCGTGAATAAAACTGAAACAACCACAAAAACTAATCAAATTGGGTTGTCAAGCCTATTACAAGCCCTCTACATGTTGTGTAAAACATGAACACAACCAAAATACACATGTTGTGTAAAACATGAACACAACCAAAATACACGGACATATAAAAATATTACATTGAACACATTGTGTATAGATTTGTCTGTGACACTATAGTAGTAAGCTTCGTTCATGGTGCAAAAAATGAATAGTGATATTCATGGTTTTCAAGATACAAACGATTATGAGAAAGAAAAAATCTTACTAGTAGTAAGACATTGAGATGAATATCTCTCTTTGGAATCAATTAGCGTCGTTGATTCGGTTCCAAGCATACAAGATGCATTAGCAAGTTCATTAGAATTAGGGGTTGGACTATGATTTGATTCAATATTCATATGAATGATTCAATTTCTTTTCAAGAGGCACAAAAATAGATAAAATAATAACTAAGGAAGAGATTATTGGGATTGACAAATATTTTAAGATTCGTGAAGTCCTAAGAGGATAAGCGATCTTAGTAGGATGAGTCCTCGTGATGAAAGAAAACCCTGTATATTAAGGACTTGGTTATTCTATAAATATTTCATAAATTTCTAATTTTTGATGAGGGGGGGGCAAGATGTGAAAAATATTTTTAATACTTTTGGATTTCTTTATAGGGTATTTAGAGATAATGCTATCTAAAGTTTCTAGAAAGAGCAAAAGAGAAAAGATATAAATTCTTCAAGATTTATATGAGAGAGAGTGTATAAAAAAAATTATGTTTAAGTAGGGATAACTCAAAATAGTTGTAAATAAATTAGTTGTTTTCTAGATATAAGTAAGAATTTATTGGATTCTTTTGATATATTCTTTAATTATTGATCTATATGATTTTCTTTTGATATATTTCTATGATTATATTTTTATTTTTAAAAAATTTTCTCCTATCTAACTTTTGAGCAATGTATGATCATAAACAGATGGTATTGTGATTAAAAAGAATATATTTATTTCACAAAGTAGATTACGCTTCACAGTTATGATTTGATTTAAGTATCTCGATGAGAGCGTATTCATCCTAATTATGTTTATAATTTTGTTCCTTAGAAAGCTTCTTAACCCACGGGAATAGAAACTGGTGCCCCTGGTTCTCATGGGTCAAAGGGAGAGGTCTTAGATCACTACCTTTATATCACCCCAAAAAACACACAAATTAAGGATCTCAGAGTTACTTGGAACATTTAATTGCCTGAACAATTCAAGCATGAACATTTAATTGACCCAACAATTCGAGCATTCTCGACATACAAGTCGTCTGAAAGGGATCAACATAACCTATACAAAGAGTCATCTGAAAGGGAATATAATTTTTTTAGACTTACTATTTGCATAAAGATCAAGATCAGAAGGAACTTTCTAAGTTGATCCCTCTTACGCTTAAGTACCGAGGTCTGCCACCTCTAATCTCGAGTTAAGAGTACGCTTTTATATTGATCTTCAGGAAATATCTCATAAAGATTTCTAACGGGAGATAATTCATAACTAACCCGAGTTGTCCTATAAAGACTTCTAAGAATATTCCTACGAATATTTTATAGAAAGGGTAGTTCGTAACCAACTCGAGATGTCCCTAGACTTTCGAGAATATTCATACAAATATTCCATGGGGAAGATAATTCGTAATCGACCTTAGCTACCTTTTCAACTTTCAAAAATTTTCTTGTGAATATTTTGTAGAGGAGACAGATTAATAACTGATTTGAGATGTCTTTTGGACTTTTTATTTACGTGGACAGGAGGGTGCAGGGTTGTATGGGCTTTTATCTTTCTATATGGGCTTTATGTGATATTGACGTAACAAATGATAATTAATTGATTATATATTTTATAGGAAGGGCAGTTCGTAACCAACTCGAGATGTCCCTAGACTTTCGAGAATATTTATACAAATATTTTATAAGGAAGATAATTCATAACCGACCCGAGCTACCTCTTGAACTTTCAGAAATTTTCTTGTGAATATTTCATAGGGGAGGCATATTAATAACTGATCTGAACTATCTTTTGGACTTTTATTTATGTGGACAAGAGGGTGTAGGATTGCATTGGCCTTTATCTTTCTATGGGCCTTATGCCTTATGTGACATTCACGTAACGAATGATGATTAACTTATTATATATTTTCTATGAAACATAATTTAGTATTTGTAATCAAGATCAGAACAAGCTAGTGGTCTTTTTGTCTATGCTTCCACTTGGGGGCAATCCTATCCGTTATTCATAACTGTAAGGCTTTTTTTTTTTGTCAACATCACAGAGAATGTGACTCAATTAACGTCATTAAACTTCAAAAGAATGACACTTTTTGTACGCAAGTGTTATTAATCTTCTGTTTATATGGCAGATGTAATTTTACCAAAGATTGATTTTTGATCTAATGGTGGACTTACCACATGGCAGATGCAACACTAACCCACACACACACACAGCTAGCTCTCTCAAGGAAAAGGACTCTCCAGAAACAAAAGCTATGCCATCGTTGTCAAGCGCTTTAGTATAGCGATAAGAAGGAAATGAGTGGGTGATGAGCAATGTCGTCTCCCCACCCCTTCACTGCTTCTCCCTTGACTATGGCTACAAACTAAACTAAAATGGCTGAACGGCACCGTAGAGGACGAAACTAACAAAAACGTAGAGATTTATATCAGCCAAGTAATTGACATCAAAAGGTAACAGCCAGTTTATATCGATTTATGCCATATTGACATCAATATAACAAAACGATTTTTGAAGATATAATTCATCACTTTGTATATGGTTGGAACGGACAAATATGTGTATAACCGATCAGTATGTTAAACCATGTTAGCATGACCTGAATAAGCATACTTGATTTGATCACATTTGTATTAAGTGCTTTTCTATCTTATATTCCCCGGAAAATCAGTCAACTACGTCCATCATTACCGAAGAGCTAAAAAGTGGATCGCCTTCACTGACGGCCATTAGAAAAGATACCATTGTTGTCCAGCTTGATGACCTCAAAAGTATAAAAGGTAATAATGCATAAGATGAGAGGGCAGCTGCCAAGCCACCATGATACAATGAACTAATCAATATGGATCCCTGAACTACAACCCTTAACATGTCAGAAACAAGCAAAATACAAATTATAAATGATCGGAACAACATTTCATGGGGAATTATGGTTTCATGTAACGTTATTTCCAAACTCGAGCTATAAATCTCTCACCCCTCGGTAGGTAGGTAGCTCCCCGCCGGCAAGCATGCAGCGGTCCCGTGACCTCCGAGTGATTTTATTCCTACCACCTCCTCCTTGAGCAACTAACTCGTTAAGCACTCCACTGCTTGTGATGTTCGTATTCACATTGGCCCTTCACAGATCCAAGAGTTACTACTAATAATAATACTTATTTCGATCGGGTGATGCTTTCGTTTGAGCAATAACTAATAAAGGGGAAAAAAGAGATATCCTGGCCTAGCTGGAAGAAGCTTTGACAGCAGTAGAGGCGGCAAGCAGTGGCTTCTGGAGGAGGGCGGTGAGGTACACCTCCCCGTTCTTGAGGCCGCCGGCATCGGTCTTGTTCGCCACCGTCCACTTGATTCGGCGGTAGCCCAGGTGCCCGATCATGGGTACGTAGACGGCGTCAAGGTCGCCGGCGCGGCAGAAGAAGTGGTCTATCCACAGCAGCCCGCCCGGGCGCAGCACCCGGTCCGCGTCGTACAGCAGGAATTCCAGTGCCGGCCCGGGGATCCACCTGTTCACGGCGTGCCCCGTCCGGACCAGATCCAGCACCCCATCCTGGACAGGGAATCGCTGCTGGAGCGGTGCGTGCAGCGGCACCACACCCCGGAGCGCCGCCGCCTCGCTGTAGGGCGCCCCCAGGTCCAGGGTGGTCGTCAGCACCGTGGCGTTGGCCATCCGCCGGAGCTGCACCGCGAGGGTCCCCGTGCCGCCTCCGACGTCTAGGCCCAGGCGTATCGGAGCGGCGCCAGCGGATCTGGCGAGGTTGAGGAGCTGGGTGAGGGGAAGGTCGAGGACGGACCGGGCGGAGAGGAAGCGGGTGGCCTCGATCTTCGGATCGAAACCGAGGGCGGGAGGGAGACAGGAGAAGGAGCGGCAGGCGGCAGAGAGCGGCCAGAGGACGGCGGCGTCGGGGAGGGCAGCGTGAAAGGGGTCGGAGGGGAGGGACGCAGGGACCTTAGGTGCCGTGGGGGAGAAGCAGCGGCGGCGGGGGAGGGGATGGCAGCCACGGAGGATGAGGGCCTCGGCTACGGCGCCGGCGTCGTCGCGGGGGCAGGCGGCGAAGGGCGTGTAGTTCATGTAACGGTGGAGGAGGTCTGGGTGGTCGGAGCAGGAGGAGGCGATGGGGGCAATGCGGGAATAGAGGAGGAGCTCCGGTGGCGGCGCAGAGGCGGCGGCTGATGAGGAGGAAGAGGATGAGCGGAGGCGGGTGAGGTGGGAGATGGTGGCACGGATAGTGTGGAGCTGGTGGAGGAGGTGGTCGGGGACGTCGGCGGGAGTCGTAGAGGAGGGGGTGGGGCTCCGCGTTGAGGAGAGGTGGTAAAGGGAGAGGATGTTGGTGGCGACCATGGCGAGCAAGAGGAGGAGATTGAGACCCATCCCGATCCCCATTGTCTCAATCACCGCGTCAGCCGTCTCCGGACCGAGCTATTTTATTCCAGTCGAGCTAAAGACTGAAGAGTGTCTGTTGTGCGTGCGGGGTTCGACACCGCCATTGAAGTGCCCTCACGCGCCTGCTGTGTGGGTTCCGTTGGTCCAACCACATCAGCCTGGATACAATTTGGGCCTGATTCGGTCCATGCGGGATGTTATTTCGTTTCTGTATGGTTTGGTATTGAGCTTTGCGGACTCCGAGATCGTCAAACAACTGTATGATGACATTGTCTCAGCGGTTTCTCCGACTGCTCTCGTGGCACATCGCTGATAGCCGATCTGACTTAAACAGGTTGCCGAATTTAATTGTGATGCCACATTTATTCCTCGTGGCTTTTTAATCTTAATCTTTTTATTAGTTCTCAGTTCAATTGTGTGATATATTTAGGGTAATTTATCAAATAATATTTTTACTATTCATTTTTATCTTTTTTTACTATTTATTTTTATCAGATAATATCTTTATTTTTATAAATATTAATTTTATTCTTATTTTTCAAATTTTTTGAATCAATTTAAACTAATAAATTAATTTAGATTAATGAATGGATTTTGACCAATAAATCAGTTTGAATCAACCCTCCTCTTTCTATTCTATCTTCGCCTTTGTCTTATCCTCTCAATCTACTTTCAGTGTCTTTCACTCCACCTTCGCATTCATCTCATCCTCTTGCAACCTTCTTTTCTTCCTTCCTCTTAGTTTCATCCTCTTATTCTTCCTCATCTCACTTCGTCTCACTCTATTTTTGCCTCCTTCTACTTCATCTTCATGTCTCCTACTCTCACTCTATCTCTCATTCCACCTATGCCTCCTCTCACTCCATTGCCTCCTTCACCTCCATCATCTCTCATCCTCCCACTCCTCTTTATTTCTCTTTTTCTTTTCATCTTCGTCTTTTTTTTTATCTTCTATTTCTTTTTCACTATAGACTCTTCTCCTCTTTATTATTACACTTGTGTTACATTTAAATTACAAATAAATTATACTCATTTGTAGAATTTAGAATAATTTCTTAAAAAATTACTCATATTTTGGATATTTCTTGAACCATAACCCTCATTTAAGTTTTTTCGAACCATAACTCCTAATTTATAAAATATTAAAACTACCCTTGCCCTTCCTTCACTATTTCCCTCCACCTCATTCGCCCACTGTCACTTGTTGTCGTTGCTTACTATTCATCACCTACCGTCCCGAGAGGAGGAGGACAAGTGACGATAGAAGAGAAAAAGGAGAGGGCGAATGACTAGAAAGAAAGGGAGAGGACGAGAAAGAGAGGGTGGGTGGCGAGGAACAAGGAAAGGAGAGGAAATGATAAGTAGTGGGAGAGGAGGAACATGAAGGAAGAAGTGCGGGCTACATTGATGAAGGCTATGGTGACAATAGTGGAAAATGGGAGGAGGAGAGTTTGGATAGTTTATGAATTAGGAGTTATGATTTAAAAAACTCAAAATAAAGGGTGGGAGGGGGGGTGGGGGGTTGGAGTCAGGAGAGCCCGTATGGTTTGAAAAATCATCAAAATATGGATATTTTTTAGAAAAATTATCTCATAACTTATTAAAAATATATTAATTTTTATATAAACGTATTCTAAATTCATCATAAAATAAAATTTAATATAATTTTTGTTAGAATTTTATTTTATAGAATTCTTAAATTTTTTAAAATTAATTATTCTAAAATCATCTAAAAATTTGAATAATTATTAAATTTAAAATATGTTAAATGATCAATTTTAACTTAGTTCAATTTTGAGTACAGTTAAGTCAACATAGAAAATAAGAAACATAAAATTTTATGATTTTATTATTAACTTAAAATAAATTTATATAAAAATTAATATTTTTTAATATGTTTTGTGAATAAGTATAACTCTAGTATAACTTGAGTGTTACTACAGTCTAATTTTTTTAGATAATTTAAGATAATTTTATATATAAATTAATATATTTTTTTAAGGATAACTTGAGTTTTTTAGTTTTATGATAAATTTAAGATAATTTTATATGTAAATTAATATATTTTTAATATATTATGTGAATGAGTATAACCAAGTATAACTTGAGTATAATGATTTTTCTAAATAATTTAACATAAATTTATATAAAAATATAATATTTTTTAATATATTTTATGAATGAGTATAATTGAGTATAACAAGTTGTCTAAGTGGAATGTGAGGAGGAAGAGAGGAGGAGGGGAGGGGTGGAGTAGAAAAAGACGAAGAAGAAAGAGAAGGTGGAGAAAGAAGATGGAGAGGAGTGATAATAAAGGAGGTGACGAAAGAGGAGGAGGCTAATGGGGAGAGAAAAGATAAAGACAGAGGTGGAGGCTAAGGGGAAGAGAGAAGAGGTGACGGAATAGAAGGAGGAGATAGTGGAGGTCAAGAGCGACACAAAGGTGCAGTGGTAGGAGACAATAGGGAGGAAGAAAAGATGAAGGGGGAGGAGATAGAATAGAAAGAGATGGAGGAGGAAAATGAATAGGGAGGAAGAAAAGATGAAGGGGGGAGGAGTAGGAGATAGAATAGAAAGAGATGGAGGAAAATGAATAGGAGAAGCTGAAGGGAGAGAAGGAGGAGGAGGCAAAGTGGAGATGGATGAAGTGGGGAGTAATTTGAAGGAAATGAAGGGGCAATGTAGGATTCAATTAAACCAAATTTAATTGAATTGATATGATTAAATTCATTAAAAAAAATTAGTTCCGTTATAAAAAATTGAGTCAAACCTAATTAAAGAATAATTATTATTTTTATAATTTTATCGAGGATATTTTGATCAAAGTTCAAAAAAAATGACACCTCTGGTGAGAACTAAACTAGTGGTTTTTTAAGATAAATTAACTATATATTTATACTTTATCATTGTAGTGGTATCAAACTTTAGTAATCTCAATTGAGAAAAGATACCGTTATTATACATAGGAAACGGTAACAATTAAAACAAATAAAGAGTAATAATATCCTAAATCACATCAAATCAGACTAAGAGAGATTTAGATCAGTATCCATGTAGTACACAACCCAAACTCTAGTTGAACTTAAACTAATCCCTTTCTTCGTCAAATTTAAAATTTGTATTTAGATGGGACGAAGAATAACCATAAACAAGCTTAAATTTTACTGATTTCAAGCTTCAAGTTTTCACTTTTATTTACTATAATTTATTAAACAAAATATGTCTCCTCCACAAGAAGAATAACTATAAATTTATTGGTTCCAAATGTAATTGACATACAGTAAAATATACTGTTATTTAAAATAAAATTTTATAAAATTATATAAGAGAAGAAGATCAAAGGTGCTTTGTTAATGAAATGAATATTAAAGAAAAATAAACAAAGGTTTGTATGAATTATTTAATGAACATTTCATCGACAACTTAGCCTTAGAAAATTAATTTGTCCATAGAATTAGAACAAATTAGATAAAAGAAATTCTAAAAAGATTGAAATAAGTAAGACTATCGGCTATAATTATATCTCAATTTAGATTTGTAAGAATTTAAGAGATCAAAGGGTAATTTGATTGAGTAATGTATTTAGTAAAAAATTGAGAATAAAAAAGACATTTGATGAATTAAGGCTTCTGGAATATATTTATTGGGAAAAGGAGATATTTAAAACTATCTGAATTATAGATACTAAAATAATGGTTTACACAAAAACTTCAAAAAAAAAAAAAAGCCATTGGGTTAAGAGACAGATGCGAGATAAGTACTTCTAAAATCAGTTTGATTTTATGCTTGGAAGACTAAAATAGATGTTACTTATTTATCAAAATAATTAATGAAAAATACCAAAGAAGATATAAGATTTTAATGAAATTATTATAAACTGAAAAAAACTTATCATAAAGTCATAGAGATCATTATGATGGATTTTAAATAAAAAAGATCTAGTAATTATGTTGATGCAATAAAATGTTAATTAAGGATCCTAAGGAGTGTGTCAAGCTAGATTGATGAAGAATTTTCTAATAAATATTATCTTCACTTATTCTAATTAGATTTTATGGATGAATAAGGAGTTCCTGCAAAGAAAAGCTTTAGTGATCCTAAGTATATTGTTTAATTGGGAGGAAAGATTGATGAAAACATCGAATTGTAAGGTAATGGTTTAATGTTTAAAGTTGGAATAGACATCAATATTTTGTGTAATCACCATTTTCCCTTTATATTAAAAGGAAAATTTCTGAAAGATATTTATACTTTATAAATAGGCATTGGACGATTAAGAAAATAAGTACAAAAATTTAGTATAATTTGAATAAAAATATTGAGATGAATATATGAAACTTTTAGAAAAGATAAAAACAAACTTTTTCATCCAACATTTTTCAGGTGTGTTGATATTTAGGAGATTATGAAATTTTTTGAAGAAAACCTATAAAATTTCATGATTAGATTATATGAGTTGATAAAAATTAGTGGTATAAGAAGAGATAGGAAGAGATCTAAATCTTATTAGTAATTAAAAAAAATATTTGAATACCCTTGATTAAACTATATAGAATTGAATAAGAGAAGATCCATGTAACGAGTCGACATATATTTGAGACATTATGGCTGATTATTTATATTTGCATTGAGTAAACTGGGTATTTGAGTCACTAGGAAGTGAATCATAACTGTTTTTATCTAAAAATTTCAATATACTAAAAAAAATATGATCAAAGTTGGAGATTACTATTGTAGTTAGCGTTGACCTACTTATATATCCTCAATATCAAGATTAAATTTTTGAATTTTTCACTCATATTGATTAGCTATTTTTTTTTAGGAATCTTACTTTACCTAATTCAACTATCCTTGTATTATAATTAGAATAATGAAATATATATCTTTTGAATTTTTTGAATAAATAATAAAATATCCATAAATAATTTTTAAATATATAAATAATCCTAAATATATAAATATCTTAAGTTGAGTTTCCTACTAATCTAAAACATAGAAATAGTTGATGAAATTGACTTACTAGAAAACTTATTCAAGATATGTATAACCGTTAGTGTCTCTCCTCACTTTGATTCATGTACAAATAAATAACTTGTTATGCTCTTAATCATATCCATAAGAATACGATTTCTCGTTTCAGCAACCCTACTATACTTTAACACATTTACTAAGACATATTAAGCACAAATACCCCATTTTTCAATATATCTAGTAAAATAACCAAAATTATGATCAAGTATATCATATTTACCATAAAATTTATCAATTTTATTAGATTTGATAATTTTAACATTTCTATCTAATTATCTCTTGACTTTATTTATATACATCTATAGTTATATCTTGATAGGTTATCTATAAAGGTTATAAAATATCTCTCTCCACTAAAACTAAGAACATGAGGTGACCTGCAGATATAGGTATATATAATCTCAAGGAGTTTATGAAACTATATTTTATTCTAATATTTGTTTAGAGTTTATGAATCTATATTTTATTCTAATATTTAATTATAAGATCATTGAAATATAATATTCATACTAATTCTGTATAAAACATCATATAGAATTAAAAAAAAAAATATTCTTATTAAATTATAATGAGTTTACCTCCATCAAAAGAAAATTAATATCCTAATAATTCTAGATAAAGAACTCAAATTTCTAGATTTGTAAGAATATAACATGCATTCTTAAAATCTATCAAATAAATCGTATCTAGGCATAGGTGATAACTATCAATTATTATTACTTTTGCTTTAAGATGATTTCTTGTAACAATGAATATTTTAATTTTTTTGTTTTTATGTTAAAATGAATCCTTATTATTTGTAACCTAAGTTAAAGCATCAAAATTAATACGTCAAGACTTCTATAATGTTTAATTCGAAACACACAAATGTAAGACTTATACATTTCCCTTTTGAACCAAAACCTTATGATCCTACTTCACGATCTTTTTTGTCATAGAAGTAGCACTTTATTATGATATTTTTACTTTTATGAGTTTATATAACATTTATAAACTCAATTGATTTATTTGATAATACACTATACTTCAATATTTTATTGTTATCTACTTCTCAAATAGTACTCAAAATATTAGGAGTCTTTCTTACTTTAGTCTTATTTTTTTCTATATATATATACTAATTAACTCATTTAGGTTTTACTTATCCTTAATTTTATTATAGTAAATTTTAAATGAGTCAAACTAAGGATAATTAGATTTAAGAATAAATTATACGAGAAATGACTCAAGTATATTTATGTCTAATGTTACTTGACCTTACAACTTTGTCAACTATATTGAGGATATAATATTAAATTTCTTAAATATTATTATATTAAATTTTAGTTAGTTCTTTTATTAATATGTCAACTAATGACTTGTCATCAAATTTAAATTGATCTTTAAATATTTTAATGAGTTAGTTTAGACTATAATGAAGTCCAAATATTATCAACAATTATTATAAAATCAAGCCTTTTAGACCATTCCCAATTATTTATTGTAATTATTTGTTCCTCAAAACATTTAACAATTGTGTCTGTGATCATTTCAACTAGACTAATTAAGGTTTAACGTAGCTTGAGCATAAATTATATATGCTCAAGTTATTTATAATAATTAGATCTAAAAAATATAAAAACATTTATAAGAATGCAATGAAGGAATTACCATAGCAATAAAATAATATAATATTAATATTTTGAGTTTTTTAAATAAATGTTGAACTATCGATACTATTTCTATTTTACTTTTGTGTGAAATATTGATATATCTAGTATTCACATAAAATTATTTATAGAGGATTGATATTATCTTTGTGTAATAGTATTGTTACCTTTAGGCATATAATCCTAAACTACAAATATATCCAAAATAGTATCATCATATCCTATCACATAATTATTCAAAGTAGATTTTTCTTTATTATTATCTAAATATCTTAATTATCTGTATCATTATGAATATTTTTTAATATCATTTAGAATTAATTTTTTAATATAATTTTATAAGTTATTGATTTAGGCCACTTTGGTGACTATAAAACCAATACAATAACATAAAATATAATTTAAAATATTTATTATAATTCACATCCTAAGAGTCTATCATCCGAAACTTCTTTGGCAACTACTAATCAAATAAAACTTAGTGATGTAAGTTACAAATAATATTCATCAAAATTTTTAATCTAATTTATATAAAAATAATTTAATAATAATAGAATAATAATCATAATAATTATTAAATATTAATCAGTATAAAGGAAAACTCATGATAATTATAATCATGATGAAACATAAATTATATCTTTATATAGAAAATAAATATTATTTTATAATTATATATATATTTGAATAATCAAACAAATATACAAGAATAAAAACTAGATTTTTAATTATCACATATAAAATTTTATCAATATGTCATATGAGAAAATTATAAAAGAAAACCATAATTTATATATTTTTTAAAATTTTATATAGAACCCTTAGACTAGTCAATCCTATTTAATTGGGTAGGCTCAAAATTGGGCTAAACATTAGTATAATTAAGTAAATAAAAAATTAAATCTAATTAAAGTCAAAATTGATCAAAATTTGAATTCATTCAAAATTTGATTTATCGAATCTAAATTCAGTCAAGTAATCAAAATACAATGATGATCAAGTTTGATCAAAATATTTGATTGAAAAATTAAATTGGTTAATTTTATAACGGATAACATAAGTCAAAAAAATTTAAATTCTAAAGGGTAAAATTATAATTTTCTTAGGGTATATATGAAAATATATAATTTTTGAAGGGTAAAACTATCAAAAAGATATAAATAGAATTAAATGATTTATAAAGGTAAAATTATAATTTTAATAAATGAAATAATATTTTTTTTCCTTTCGCGGTCACTACACGAAGCATATAATCACCACGGTGCATGATCACCACCTACAAGCATCGCTCTACATAGGTAGAGATTGTTCTTACGTAGTCGACTGACAATGTCACATCTAGAATTTATTTATTTATTTATTTATTTCCACACAGGCCAAATAGAAAAACATCACTTTATTCATCATCTATAATCATTTATTACAATTCATTTATTCATCAAATTACAAATAGAAAAGTAAACATAGTGATGTTAACTTCAAGAGTCATCCTAGTGGCTCTACCTAGCGGTAGAGGAAGGTCTGCTCTCCACTGGAATCCGATTTAGTACTAGAGGGAGGCTGCTCTGAAAATAAAAAACAAAGAAAATTCAGCAACGCTGAGTAGGAACCCCAAAAGTCAAATCAAGATAAATACATGACCAAAATTCAATCAATCATCCCATTGGCGTATATCAAATACCCGAAGGAGCACTCCCCCAACAGCGGATGGAGAGGCTTTATCCTACGGGATGAGTTTGTGTTCTCCCAACAACGGATGGAGGCAAACTCATATCACACTCCCAACAGCGGATGGAGTGGTGTCCCACACCGGCCAAAGTGGGGACACATTCCTCCCAACAGCGGATGGAGGAACCGTCTAGCCGCCACGTCTGACGGCCCGCTAATCCCCGAAGGGAATCGCCCTACCTGCCCTTGGCAGGGAAATAACATAATCTCACACTAGTCATGTCCATATAGGGATGAAATAACATATTTAAATATTTCTTTCAAATATCATCAATACCAAATAATACAAATTAGCCCTCAATTGATTTGAACTCTAGTTCAATTGATCAAATTGAACTCAATTTACTAGGACCTAACTGAACCGATCTCTAATCCTTATTTAACTGGTCTGGAACCACCCTAGACTAGTATAATTTGGATTAGATTAGATTCAATTTAGGTTAAACTAACTTGATTAAGTCAATCAATTTGGAATCACCCTGAATTGATCTAGACTAATCAAGCATAGTTTAGTTCAATCAATAATATTGGGCTCAAATCCAACAATAATATTGAGCTAGATTAAGCTAGCTCATCTACTAGTCATGTGCATTGTACATGACTGGGCATGCATCACACAAAGCTGGCCCAGCCTTGGCCCATGGATTGGTCATGTGCATCGCATGTGACCGCCCATGATGGTTAGGCTGGGTTAGCCTACGGGCCAAGGCCTGATCCGTGGGTTGGGCCTGGCCTACGGGCTGGGCCTAATCTGATTAGGCCTAGCCAATAGGCTGTGGCCTGATCTATGGGTTGGGCCTGGCCTGTGAGCAATTTCAATCCAAATAATATATAATTTCATACCGCAACATATATTCATAAGCAATATAAACAAAAAAACATAATAACGTATTGAATGATAGACAAGGAGATAAGCTTTAAAACAAGGAAATAACATTCTAATTTGAATGGAAATCATAATACATTAAAAGACATAAACTTTAATATAATGAAATAACCTTCTAAATTCACATAAAAATCATGCTTTCAATACATATAAAATTTCAACATATTCTAGCCAAATTCTAAATCATACAGAATAGCATATTTTAAATTTCAAATTAATGAATAACACAAAAGATTTTAGATAATATATTTTAATCTAATAAGATTAAAGATAAACAGTAATATTAGGAAATATTAGATAAAACATATAATTTTTTAACATCTTTAAATCTACAATAAAAACTTAATCGTGGGTCAACATTATACAAGTGATTACTTTAATGTAATAATAAAAAATTTAACATTTAAAGAATTGATAAACATTTTTCAAACAACAAGCTTTCAACATTCAAAGAACCAAAATAAAAACTAAAACTTTTAAATTTAAGAAAGACAAGGAAACCTACCTCTTGTCAACAGGGTGTAACTCCTCGTTCTCTTGTCAACAGGGTGTAACTCCTCGTTCCTCCCGTTGCTAGGCTCGACTAGGTGAGGAACGAAGGAGAGAGATCCCTCCCCTTTAAATAGGAGGAGGTGAGCCTCTATTAAGGGAAATAAATTTTAATTTTCGTATTTATTTAATATAAATTATTTCCATTTAATATACTACCAAATATGATATCATCATATTTGGAATATTTACTAGTTATTTCCTTAATTCATATCAACAAACAAGGAAGTAGATTAGGATTTCCTTAAATTATAATAACAAGTAAGGAAAGAAAATCAATTCCTAACTTAAATATTTGATGTGATTACATTTCTCCCCTCCTATAGGAAATTTGGTCCCCAAATTTAGCTTACCTTAATAGAATAGATGAGGATACTGCTCTCGCATATCTTCTTCTCTTTCCCATGTTGCCTCTTGGTCTGAATGGTGTTGCTAACAAATTTTTACCAAAGGTATAATTTTGTTCCTTAGAATATGTTCTTTTCTTTCCAAGATCTGGGTTGGTTGTTCTCTAAAAGTGGTAAGATATGACATGTGATGGATCCCTGATATATCTTCGAAGCATTGACACGTGGAATACATCATGGATGCTAGCCAAAGTCGGGGGCAATGCCAATCTGTATGCTACAGGCCCAACCTTTTGTAAGATCTCAAATGGGCCAATAAATCTTGGGGCTAACTTTCCCCTTTGACCAAACCTCATAACTCCCTTGGTTGGCGACACCTTTAAGAAGACGTGCTCACCAACATCGAACTCTAGATCTCTTCGCCTTCGATCTGCATAACTTTTCTGACGACTTTGAGCTGTTAATAATCTTTGGCGTATAATTCAAATATTATCAACATCTTTTTGAATTAATTGAGGCCCCAAAAGCTTCCGTTCTCCCACCTCATCCCAATATACAGGTGATCTGCACTTTCTTCCATAAAGAGCTTCAAATGGAGCCATCTATATGCTAGAGTGATAACTATTATTATAAGAAAACTCAATTAGATGTAAGTGCATATCCCAACTCCCACCAAAGTCCAAAGCACATGCTCTTAAGATATCTTCAAGAGTTTGTATTGTCCTTTCAGATTGACCATCAGTTTGGGGGTGAAAGGCTGTACTAAACTTTAACTGTGTGCCCAAAGATTTTTGTAGACTTCCCAAAAATTTGGAGGTGAATCTTGGATCTCTATCTGAGATAATGCTAACTGGCACCCCATGATATCGAATGATTTCCTTAATATATAAGCTTGCTAGTTTATCCAATGAATACTTCTTGTTAATTGGAAGGAAGTGAGCAGATTTAGTAAGTCTATCTACTATTACCCAAATTCCGTCATATCCTTTCACAGTCTTGGGTAATCCTGTCACAAAATCCATAGTGACTTGCTCCCACTTCCATTCAGGAATCGAAATCCTTTGCAACTTTCCCGCAGGTACTCGATGTTCTATCTTCACCTATTGACATATCAAACATTTAGAAACAAACTCTGCTATATCTCTCTTCATACCATGCCACCAATAGTTTTGGCGTAAATCTCGATACATCTTAGTAGTCCTGGGATGGATATTAAATTTTGATCTATGTGCCTCCTCTAATAATTGCATCTTTACTGGATGACTTTCGGGAACACAAAGTCGATTGTGGAATGTAATAGAACCATATTCGGCTTGGAGGAATTCAGGTCTAGATCCTTGAGCTATTTCCTTAACTATCATTTGAAGATATGTATCTTCCTTTTGACCTTCTTTAACCTTTTCCACCAAAAATGATTGTGCCATCAAACACACAAGAAAACCTTTATTTGTCTCCGATAAAAGTTTAAGTTTTAAGTCTGCTAACTCTGTTATCATAGAATTCCTTTGAATATTCATATAGGCTACAAGACTGTAGGTATTTCTGCTTAAGGCATCAGCAACTACATTAGCTTTCCTAGGATGGTAGTTGATATTAAAATCATAATCCTTTAGAAAGTCCAACCACCTTCTTTGTCTCATATTTAAATCTTTCTGTGTGAAAATATATTTGAGACTCTTATGATTTGTGAAGATTTCGAAAGTCTGTCTATAGAGATAATGCCTCCAAATTTTTAGTGCAAAAATGATAGCTGCTAGCTCTAAGTCATGAGTAGGATAGTTCTTTTCATGAGGCTTTAATTGCCTCGATGCATAAGCAACTACCCTCTCGTTTTGCATTAGAACGCAACCAAGCCCTTGTAGTGAGGCATCACTATACACTACAAAACCTTCTCCCCCTGAAGGAATCACCAAGATAGGAGCACTGGTTAATTTCTTCTTCAATTCTTGAAAACTTTGTTGACATCTATCATCCCACATGAATTTTATATTCTTTTGTGTCAACTTTGTCAATGGTGCTACTATTTTTGAAAAGCCTTCTACGAATCTTCTATAGTATCCAGCCAAACCCAAGAAGCTTCTAATCTCTGAAACATTAGAAGGCTGCTTCCATTTTATCACAGCTTCAATCTTGTGAGGGTCAACAGATATGCCAGCGCTCGAAATTACATGACCGAGAAACATAATTTCATTGAGACAAAAGTTACACTTACTTAACTTGGCATATAGTTTCTCTCACCTCAGGACTTCCAAAACTGTCTTAAGATGGTGTTCATGCTCTACTATGCTTTTGGAGTAGATCAAGATATCATCAATAAACACAATTACAAATTTATCGAGATAAGGGTGGAACACTCTATTCATGAGATCCATGAAGGCAACTGGTGCATTTGTGAGTCCAAAAGGCATTACTAAGAATTCATAATGACCATATCTTGTTCCAAAGGCAGTTTTCTGTATGTCTCCTTCCCTTATCTTTAGTTGATGATACCCGGATCTCAAATCAATCTTTGAGTATACTTGAGTACCTTGAAGTTGATCAAACAGGTCATCTATTCGAGGAAGAGAATATTTATTCTTTATGGTCACTTGGTTGAGTTGTCTATAATCGATGCATAGTCGCATAGATCAATCTTTCTTCTTCACAAATAGGACAGGGGCACCCCAAGGTGATACACTAGGTCGAATAAAACCCTTGTCCAAAAGCTTTTGGATCTGTTTCTTTAACTCCTCCAACTCAATTGGTGCCATTCTATATGGAGGTTTAGAAATAGGTGCAGTACCAGGTAGAAGATCAATTGTAAATTCAATCTGTCTATTTGGTGGTAGTGCAAGTAGATCTTCAGGAAAAACATCTGGAAAATCTCGTACAATGGGGATGTCCTTTAATACTGGCTTCTTAGATTCTTCTCCAGAAATAAAGGCCAAGTATCCCTGACATCCCTTCAGTAATAGTTGGGTAGCACTCAAGGCTGAAATAATAGAAGGGAACTTTTCTTGAATCCCGATGAACTTGAAAGGTGGTTGATCTAGAGGTGAGAAAGTAACAGTCTTCCGAAAACAATCGACACTTGCATAGTATGCGGAAAGCCAGTCCATACCCAAGATAGCGTCGAAATCTTGAAATTCTAGTAGAATAAGATCTACTAGCAAATCGTGACTTTCAATAGTAATAACATAGTTTCTATATATCTGATCAACTATCAAAGAGTTTCCAACCGGTGTTACTACCATTAATGCATTATTCATTGTCTCACGATTCTTATGCAGTTTCATAGCAAAACAAGGTGATATAAAAGAATGCGTAGAACCAGAATCAATAAGCACAGATGCTGGCATACTACAGAGTGTGATGATACCTTTAATAATAGATCTCGAGGCTTCAGCATCTTGGTGAGTCAGTGCGTAGACTCTTGCATGTCCTTCCTCTCTCGGTCGTAGTTGTTGTTGTCCAGTTGTTTGGGGTGGAGCTCGGCGTTGATGTTGCTTCCGTGGGCAATCCTTCGACATGTGCCCGGGTTGTTGACAATAAAAACATACGCGTTGTCCCATGGGGTATGAGGTGGAAACATGATCTGTCTTCCCACAGAAATAACATCTTATAACAACTTGATTGCTAGGAGCTCCTGCTTGTTGATGCCCGAACTGTTTGCCTTTTCCTTTCTTTGAGGGTCCAGAATGTGATCCCCCATACGTAAATGGTGCAGCACTAAAAGGTCGCTTTCGATCCTTTGCTTGTTGTAATTCATTATCCAATTTCTCTACCACCAAAGCTCGATTTAACACTTCAGCATATGTTGGTAAAATCAGTACTGCAACAGACTTTCTAATTGATGATCGAAGTCCCCTCTCAAAATGACGAGCTCTTTGACTTTCATTAAAAGCAATATGTGGAGAGAACTGAGCCAACTCAGTGAAATGATGATCATATTCCATTACAGTTCTATTTCCTTGGTGGATGCTAAGGAACTCTTGTTGTTTCTCAAAGCGAACTGAATCAGGAAAGAACTGCTCATAAAATGCATCTTTAAACTGCTCCCAAGTTACCACATTACCTCCAGCCTCTAACATCCTCCTTTTTGAGGTCCACCAAGTGTCTGCCTTCCCTTCCAAAATGAAAGAAGCGAAAGGCACTTTCTGATTTTCCCTACATTCGATAGCTTCGAATGTCTTTTCCACTTGACGAATCCAACGTTCAGCAAAGATTGGGTCTAGCTTGCCCTCAAAAATTGGTGGTCCCAATCTCTTAAAGTGATCTAAAGTATTATTCCTACCCCGTGGAATTTCATCTCGTTCCTCCTAACGCTCAAAGTATCCTCTAATAGCATTGAAGACTCCGTGTACGTCATCTTGAGCATTGACGGGTGCTGGGGCATGAGGGGCATTCTACGAAGTCGGAGAAGCAGGTCTATAATCAGTGACAGGTGTACGTGAGGATTGGGTTTGCTCTACGATGCGTGGAGCTTCCAAGTTATTATTTGTTTGAACACCTCTCCGAGTGCGTAGACCGATAGCATTGCGACCATGAGCACCCCGAGTGACAGGACCACTAATCTCTGGAATTGGCTCCATTACTCCTATAATATGTTAAAGACAATCATCGGTTAGAATCAATCAAGGGACCTAATACACCTACAGGCCCTAGACCATGCTTTGATACCATAAAAATATGTCACATCCAGAATTTATTTATTTATTTCCACACAGGCCAAATAGAGAAACATCACTTTATTCATCATCTATAATCATTTATTACAATTCATTTATTCATCAAATTACAAATAGAAAAGTAAACATAGTGATGTTAACTTCAAGAGTCATCCTAGTGGCTCTACCTAGCGGTAGAGGAAGGTCCGCTCTCCACTAGAATCTGATTTAGTACTAGAGGGAGGCTGCTCTGAAAATCAAAAACAAAGAAAATTCAGCAACGCTGAGTAGGAACCCCAAAAGTCAAATCAAGATAAATATATGACCAAAATTCAATCAATCATCCCATTGGCGTATATCAAATACCCGAAGGAGCACTCCCCCAACAGCGGATGGAGAGGCTTTATCCTACGGGATGAGTTTGTGTTCTCCCAACAGCGGATGGAGGCAAACTCATATCACACTCCCAACAGCGGATGGAGTGGTGTCCCACACCCGCCAAAGTGGGGACACGTTCCTCCCAACAGCGGATGGAGGAACCGTCCAGCCGCCACGTCTGACGGCCCGCTAATCCCCAAAGGGAATCGCCCTACCTGCCCTTGGCAGGGAAATAACATAATCTCACACTAGTCATGTCCATATAGGGATGAAATAACACATTTAAATATTTCTTTCAAATATCATCAATTCCAAATAATACAAATTAGCCCTCAATTGATTTGAACTCTAGTTCAATTGATCAAATTGAACTCAATTTACTAGGACCTAACTGAACCGATCCTTAATCCTTATTTAACTGGTCTGGAACCACCCTAGACTAGTATAATTTGGATTAGATTATATTCAATTTAGGTTAAACTAACTTGAATAAGTCAATCAATTTGGAATCACCCTGAATTGATCTAGACTAATCAAGCATATTTTAGTTCAATCAATAATATTGGGCTCAAATCCAACAATAATATTGAGCTAGATTAAGCTAGCTCATCTACTAGTCATGTGCATTATACATGACTGGGCATGCATCACACAAAGCTGGCCCAGCCTTGGCCCATGGACTGGTCATGTGCATCGCATGTGATCGCCCATGATGGTTAGGCTGGGTTAGCCTACGGGCCAAGGCCTGATCCGTGGGTTGAGCCTGGCCTACGGGCTGGACCTAATCTGATTAGGCCTAGCCAATAGGCTGTGGCCTAACCTATGGGTTGGGCCTGGCCTATGAGCAATTTCAATCCAAATAATATATAATTTCATACCGCAACATATATTCATTAGCAATATAAACAAAAAAACATAATAACGCATTGAATGATAGACGAGGAGATAAGCTTTAAAACAAGGAAATAACATTCTAATTTGAATGGAAATCATAATACATTAAAAGACATAAACTTTAATATAATGAAATAACCTTCTAAATTCACATAAAAATCATGCTTTCAATACATATAAAATTTCAACATATTATAGTCAAATTCTAAATCATACAGAATAACATATTTTAAATTTCAAATTAATGAATATCATAAAAGATTTTAGATAATATATTTTAATCTAATAAGATTAAAGATAAACAGTAATATTAGGAAATATTAGATAAAACATATAATTTTTTAACATCTTTAAATCTACAATAAAAACTTAATCATGGGTCAACATTATACAAGTGATTACTTTAATGTAATAATAAAAAAATTAACATTTAAAGAATTGATAAACATTTTTCAAACAACAAGCTTTCAACATTCAAAGAATCAAAATAATAACTAAGACTTTTAAATTTAAGAAAGACAGGGAAACCTACTTCTTGCAACAGGGTGTAACTCCTCGTTCTCTTGTCAACAGGGTGTAACTCCTCGTTCCTCTCGCTGCCAGGCTCGACTAGGTGAGGAACGAAGGAGAGAGATCCCTCCCCTTTAAATAGGAGGAGGTGAGCCTCTATTAAGGGAAATAAATTTTAATTTTCGTATTTATTTAATATAAATTATTTCCATTTAATATACTACCAAATATGATATCATCATATTTGGAATACTTACTTGTTATTTCCTTAATTTATATCAACAAACAAGGAAGTAGATTAGGATTTCCTTAAATTATAATAACAAGTAAGGAAAGAAAATCAATTCCTAACTTAAATATTTGATGTGATTACAGACAACCTCACTAATCACTATGCTGCATCATGCTACTGTGCCCATGTGCAATTGTTCTCATTATGCATGGGTTCCTCACGGGTGGAACACCTCCACGGCCTTGCGCTACCAACCAAGCGCCACTGACTATCGTCCCATCATGTAGCTGTGCTCACACACCGACCACCATAGTCACCATAATATACAATTTTACCCATGCGTCCATATGATCATGGCTATTCTTGTCCACCATGTAGTTGTCAGGAATCATGGCCTTCGACTTCTAGTTGATATCTATTGTAGCTAGCAAACGTTGTCATAGTGGCATTACTGTAACTGTTGGTTAGAGGCAACACTATAGCTGCCATAAGTAGTGGCACTACTACAACCTCTTGCAACCAAGGCTGGTCAACCACCGCAAGGCTATTGCACACAAGTAGCTATGTATGCGATCGTCGCCGACTATCACACTCGACAAGGCTTCTGTTGCAAACAATAGCACCTATATGCAGTTGCTACCCACGACTATACTAGCAACCACCAGAGGCTATTGCTCTCAATAATATTATCACTGACAACAAGCTATTGGCAATGGTCTATCGATCAAACATAAGGAAACTTACATCGTAAGTAGACGATAAGACAAATTAGATAAAAAAAAGTAGATCGACAACACCGACAGATTATTTAAGCATTATAAATCAAAACTGAATAACACTTTTTCATAAGCGAAGAGGGCTAATAAGCAAATTTAAAGTATTTGATTTTAAAACATAGCTTTGGTACTAATTGTAAGCATAAAAACTATAATTATACTATTGTTATGCAAAAAGCTTTAATATCATATACTAGAAATCAAATAATGATAGATTAAATATACGATGTGTACCTTTTAATATTATTAAGAAAACTCTTATTTAATCTGCAAATGCACTATCACCCAATCTAAAGGTTACAACGATACCGATCTAGAAAGAGAACTAGACTCACTTTCATCTCTTCCTCTTCTTCATAGGGTCGCTATGAGCGATGAATTATCGATTAAGAGAAAATAAGAGAAGATTTATAATCTCTCAATAATGTCACATGACTAATGGAAGATGAGAGAAGATCTGTACTCTCTCAATAATATCACACTCACACCACGCATCATATTATATTGAGACCTTAAAAGTTCTTCTTTATTTATTGGTGAGAGTAAAGAGTCTAGGATAATTAATTAGGAGAGTCCCTCCAATCAAGGTCATATCTAAAACGTCTTATCATAATTAGATTTTCTTTCTATTGAT
The DNA here is from genome assembly GCF_036884655.1 of Musa acuminata AAA Group. NCBI lineage: Eukaryota > Viridiplantae > Streptophyta > Magnoliopsida > Zingiberales > Musaceae > Musa > Musa acuminata. Next base: position 25,638,466 of record NC_088341.1, read on the forward strand.
CGATAACTATAATTAAAATCCAATCATATATATAATATATATTACCTAATTGATAGAACTACATAGTCTAATACATAAAATTTCTATTTCTAGTTTTTCATTTGAGCTAAAATCTTACCAACATCATGGATCATGGATCTAGTTTTTCATCCACAAGTCACCACTCTTTTCCTGAGATCATGGATCAAAATAATAATCTCCCAATAAGATTCTAATGCCATTAAGTAGAATCTTCCTCTCTTTTTCTATTTTTGTAAGGTTGATTTTTGCAACTTCCACCTCTTAAGCACCATGAAGAACCATCTCCTTGGCTTCTTCCTCAAGAAATTCATTATCATTAGATGGATAAGAAAGTCTACATTTATGGGCCTTGGCATGGAACAAGAGAATGATCAATAGTTTGTTATTAATCATCATCATTTTGAGTTATTGAATGAGACACCTTGATGCTAGAAGATAAAATAGTGAACAAGATTAAGATAGAAATTAATGACAACCAAGATTGTGACTATTGTAATAAGGCCATCCTCATATTGCTCGAGACAAATAATCTTTTGACAAAAAATTAGTTTGATCAATTTTTCACCAAAAGAAACCTTGTCCACTATATTTTAGTTGAATCATACTGATACTTAACACATGTTGCCCAATCCAAAGTGTCATGAACTACAACCAAAATCATGATTTATAATATTCTATCTAGCACAGAGCTTATGAGGAAATAGGTACAAAACAGAGCTTATGAGGAAATAGGTACGAGGGGCAAAGAAACTATATAGTTGTGTAATGGGTGTATGAGGCTGATAGTATAACACAGAGCAGTTTCTGTGACACAATTATTGCAATGCCACTGGATATCATTTGGAAGGGTTGGCAAGTTCATAGGTTAGTCTATTCTACATGATCTAGCATGCATGTGGATAACCACAAAGAAATTGTAATCAAACGTTGTTACATCCTTTTAGACAATATTAGGTTTTAATTTCATAGAAAATCATAAAAGAAGGAGAGTTCCAATTTGCCTCCAAAGTAATCTATATGAAGAGACCAAATCCATATATGCAAGTGGGTTCTCTTAGGTTTCTTGAGATAATCTGGTAACAAAATAATATAAAATTAACCTACCAAATGAGATTCATACGTCTGATGTGTCATTGTCTCAAAGGTTTATATTTATGTCCTTAACAAAAAAAAAAAAAAATCAACATACCTTAAACAAAGTAGGAACCATTTGCATAAAATTTCTATAGAATCACAGCTAGTGTTCAAGATCTAAGTAGATCATAAAATGACAACACTTGCAAGTCAAGTTAAATTGATGACTAACTTGCGCTATAATAAATGACTCTTGTCTTGCCTAATCTATCACAAAGGATAAATTATAAGTTAAAGCAAGCAACTAAAATTTTGTTCATCTTAAGTTTCTCGGAGGTTTGTAAAAGCAAGTGCAATCTTCCATATGTAAAATGTTGTGACTGCACTTTCATATACGAGGGCATGATGCATGATTTAAGCACATTAAAGTAAGAGATAACATCTCTATATGACCCCCCATCACCCTCTCTTCTCAGCTCTTGAGCAATTTGGACACAAAGTTCTGCACCATAACATCATCCTTCCTAGGAGTTCTAGTGATATACTTTGATACTGTCAAGTCCTACTAGAAAAACTGTATCCTTGACAGCTCTGAATCACTATGCTTAGAGAGGAGTCATAAAGAATTAGTAAGATCCATACAAGAGACACAAGCAAGTATATGAACTAACTCGATCCAAAATAATCGACTTCATAAACTAATAACAGAGAAAATATCAATGCTTAAAAGCATTGTGTGAATACAGTAACAATTCAAGTTTAAAACATTAACCACGGCAAAACGCATGATTCAAGTATCACAAAAATTACATAATATAGGGAAGGAACACAAATTGATATATATATATATATATATATATATATATATATATATATATATATATATATATATATATATATATGTATGTATGTATGTATGTATGTATCGTACATATTAAAATTCACAGTAATATATAATAAAAAATAGTTAATTACCGCTCTAACCGCCAAACTACATGCGGATCAACCAATTTCAGGTTTTCATATTGGATGCAGATGGCAACAGTACCCAAAATAAAAACATATGGGAAACCACACAAATCAAACAACTTCATATAAAAAAGCATACAAACAATGTATTTGTAAAAGTCTAACTTGTAAGTTAATTATACAGTGCATAACTGATAACAGAAGTAACTAGTTGCGGCAGAATACTGACATATACTATGAGATGTAATTTTAAAATGTGGCGAATGGGATCATGAGAGAGCCATTAGTCTCTAGTTGTAATAAGTTTGAAAGAGGACAAATAATTGATATAAAAAAAATCAGAAATTATTATGAGAATACTGATGTCAAATAGTGAAGCAAGAGAGGGTTTAAATCTCTTACCAGAGGCTGATGTATGATGGACAGACATGTATAACAAAGATAAGATTAATTCAATCACTCTTAGGCCAGCTCAAATCCTAAGATCAAGAAAAATAAGAGGCATCAATGCTAAACCTTTTCAACCCCCTCCCTCTCTCTTGATTAAAAACCTAATATATTTATAAAAATATCTTTTGCATGACCCACAACTAATTTCCATGGCCATGGTTGTGCTTTGCAGATAATCTAATCCTAAAAATTTTATGAATTCTCACCGACTTGGTGTGTGGACTCCACCATTAATTAGCTAAGTGTGCACACATGCACTAGTTTGGCACGTCTTGATTCATTCAGTCAAAAGTAGTCGATCATACAAATATTCCAAAAAAATTTAGGGGGGGGGGGGTAAATTAGTGCAACGAAAAACTTTCGATGATTAAAACTATGTTCGTACGATAAGAGCGATTTCGGTAGAAAATCCAATTCGTAAATCACTTTAACTTGTGATCAGACAAAATGCAGTTAAAGCAAGTCTATGAAGGCAGTTTGCAGTTGTGATGTAGATTAGAATGTAAGCGTAATCTGAAATATGATGTTCGTACGATAAAATTGATTTACGTCTAAACGCTGATTCGGAAAATACTGAACTTTGAAACACGATCGTAAAAGCGCAGAAGGCAGTAAACTATTGAGGAGGTTTGCAGTAAAGATAATATGCTCAAAGTAAATGCAAACCAAGATTTAGAGTGGTTCGGTCAATCTTGACCTACATCCACTTCTGGCTTCCTCCACCGATGAGGTCACCGACGTCCACTAGAGGCCTTCCTTCAATAGGCGAAGGCCAACCACCCTTTTACAGTTTCACTCCTTTTGACGGGCTTAGGAGACAACCCTTATAGAATTTTTCTTTCCTCTCTCGACAGATCAAAACTTGGAAGAAAAGAGGAAGGAGAACTTTTAACTCATACAACACTTTTTGAGCTCTAAAAAACACAGAGTAAGATCAGGATTTCAGTGGTTTTTGGTTACTCTATCATTGCTGAAAGGGTGGGGTATTTATAGGACCCAACCCAGTTTGAATTCCGAGCTCAAAACTGTCAATTCCTGGAATTCCGGGGTCTGACGGTTGCACCGCCTGACTGGGGCAGTTGCACTGCCTGGCAAAGCTCAAAGACTGAGCCTCTGGGCGGTGCCACCTCCTGTCAGGGGCTCGGAGACCGAGCTCAGGCGGTGCCACCGCCTGACTGGAGCGGTTGCACCGCCTAGCCAGAGCTTGGAGACTGAGCTCAGGCGGTTGCACCGTCCAGCCAGAGCTCGGAGACTGAGCCTTGGGCGGTGCCACCGTCGACCCAGGCAGTGCCACCTCTGGCCAAGTAATCTGGGTCCGAATGGGCTGATCCATTCGGCCCAATTTGGGTCTATCAATGGCCTAATTGCCCCAAGATTAAGTTAATGGGATCACCTCCCATTTCTAACTTAATCATCGTGCTAACTACGAATTTCTTAAGGCATTTACTACAACTTGCTCCGTTGCGTCAATCGCTTCTTCCGGTGAGCTTCCGGCGAACATCCGACGAACCTTCGACGATGCTCCGGCAAACTCCTGGACTTGCGACGATCTACTTGGCGAGTTCCGATGAGCTTCTTTGGCAAGCTCTTGGACTTCTTGAATTTGTTCTCGTAGAACCTCCGACGACCATCCGGACTTCCGTCGAACTCTCGAACCCCCAACGTGATCATAGTCTTGACTCCGGAGCAACTCCTGCTGCATGTCTTACTTTCATCGTAGTTAATCCTGCACACTTATCTCAACAGATGGATTAGATAACAAATGACAATTGACGTCATCATCAAAATTCGAGATTCAACACCTATTTGGCTGATCCGACCTCATTATGATCACAAATATAGTGACTATCCAGTTTTTGACTAAAAACAATAAACCTTTGTCTGGATTAATATTTTTTCACTAAATAAACATCAAATAATCTACATAAATCATCATCATAATATTTGTACAATTTTTGAGATATCATTCCTTGCCATTGATTGCCACTCAGCAAGCACAGCACTTGCTAGAGATAAGCCCAAGCTCCATTCTCAACGAAACTAGCTAATAAGCCTGGTTTTATTCCATGATGGACACTACAATAAACATGCTAGGGTATACAACCGGCATGCTAAGAGCAGCACGCAGATTCAAGCACTTGACAAAAAAATATCAGTTAATAAATATGATGGCTCAATGTACAAAGAATGTGATGTCCAATGTGAAGTAGAAGTAATAACATACTGCAAAAACCATAAGGATAAGAAAGAAAAAAAAGTAGTTATGAAACACCAGAAAATAAAGCCAGAAAAATCAAAGAAAGAACTACATCCATATTGTTGTCTGCACACTGCCAAATATTCATGAATAAATAAAAACACATCATCTAAGAAGGTTCACATTATAAAATATGAGTTATGAGTTCACATGAAAATTTATAATTTGTTTCAAGAATAAAAATACGGAATGAATAAAGTCTAGTAAAACAAGTTATGAATTAAAAGAATCCCTCATTGTTTTCATAAGTTATGAAAAATAATGATTATGAAAAATGATACAATATAATAAAAGAAGAATTAAAATCAATGAAATAAAATGGGTGTGTAAAAACTTATTTAATTACCTAATAACAATAAAAAAAAATCATTAAGATAAGGTGTGACTCAAAAGATAATATCAAATGATATAAAAGTAAGAATTACGACCAAAAGTTTTACTCATAATGAATGCATCGACCATAGTGAAATAATTTTTCTAGTTTATTAAATGAACTCATTAAGAATTATCATGATATTAATAGCTCACTATGATTTTAGATTATATTAGATGGAAGTGAACATAACCTTTTTGAATGAATTAACTTAAATGATTCATAGAGAAAAGAAAAGAAATATAAATTTTAGTATGAAAATTTAGGAAATCCATTTATAGCTTTAAACACACTTCTAGTTAATGGTATATAAAGTTTCATAATATCATTATATTTTTCAGATTTAAGAAAAATACTATTGATCAATATTTATATCTAAAGGTTAGTGGAAGCTAGTTTATTATATTGGTCTATATGTGAATAATATTTTGCTTGCTAATAGCGATATTGGTTTATTATACCTAGTTAAAAGATTTCTCAGTAAGAATTTTAAGATAGTTGATATGAATAAGGTAACTTATATTATTAGTATTAAGATATTCAGGGGCATATCTCAAAGATTGCTAAGACTATCTCAAAAAAGAAATATTAATTATGTGTCATAATTCATAACTATGAACTAAAATAAAAAAAATTAGAATCTTTTACTCTACTTAAGCTTTCGTGAGTGACTTCAAGTATATGTCATACATCATATGTTAAGTCAAAAGTAGAAACTCAATTAAACTCATTTTTATTTAAAGTACAAAACTAAACATTCATAGCTTTAGCATTGAAAGAAAATATATTTTTTTTTAATCATTCCATTCTTCTATTGGATTAGAAGATTTTTGAAAACCAAACTCAATAACATTCTATAAATCAAAATGCATAGAAAGCATGAAAATTCTCATTCATGTTTTCCAATAGATGTAATATGTTTCATTGAATACGAGAGGATATGTAATAGAGTGTCTCTCTTAATTACTTAAAAATATCATTTATTCTCTCTTGGGTGTTAATCCATAGGAGAGAATATCATTTTGATACTAATTGTTATGATCTTAATGACACTAAGAGGGAGGATTAATTAGTGTAATAATATTTTTAACTAATTTTAAAACTTGATCGATAAATCAACATGTTTTGAAAACTTGATTGAACAAGTTAAAGTTGCAAGCAAAGAGAATAAAACTAAGTCACAAGTAAAGGGCAAGTAAAAAGAGGCAAACCAATTTATAGTAGTTTGGAATTCCCGAACTATGTCCACTCCCGATTCCTCTTCCTTTGAGGCTATCAGCTTTCACTATCAATATTCTTTCTAATGGGTGAAGATCAACTATCCTTGTTATAATTTTCTCTTTTTTTAAACTGAGGAGATAACATTCACACTCTCTTTTTATACAAGATCTTCCACTTTTTATAACTTAGAATTATAACCAAAATCAAGAGGAGGGGACTTAAACTATGCTCAAAATGAGAGTTTACAATACTTTTTAGCTCAAGAATAAATACTTCGTCAACTAAATCTAAATGAGATATTTATAGGCCCCAAAAGATTTCAAGAATTTAAATCCTCAAAATTTCAATATATGGATAGTACTATTGCTGACACTAGGTTGTATTACTACCATAATGGGGCTGCAAATATTTGCTCAAGTAATAAGAGGTTTGATACTGATAACCCAATCTTTTTTTAGAAAATACATTGTATTACCTTCATTGATAATAACTAAAAATATTGGACATATGTTATTATTCCAATTTCCCAAGTGATATGAGGATTTGAAGGAATGAAATAGAGAAATACATATTAAATTGGTGTTCAAATAGAATTTCTCAAAGATTGGTTAACATATGGTATTCAAATAAAGATTCTATTTCCTTTTCATTTAAAACCTTGGTGAAGATCTAAAACATAATCTCATCATGGAGATTTAATTAAAATAAAAGGAAAAAAAGAAAGTTTTGTTTTTTAATAGTTTGTGGAATGGAAATGGAACTCCCTTTTGGTTCTCCCCGAAACCAACCTTCCTTTTTTGAACCCATATATAAGGAACCCAAACAAAAGAAAAATAAAAAAGAACTATTTTCTAGCTCTAAAAGTTTCAATAGGAAAAGCAAGATGGGTCATAAAAAATGCTCTAGTTCTAAAACAAATAATTCTAGTTCTAAAAGGTATAATGAAAAAACTTGAAAAAGTGAACCAAATTTCTTTATTTGAATCGAGGAAGGAAAAAGTACATGAACCAAATGAAAATGCAAAAGATTAAAAAAATCATTTTATTCACGAATCAAACAGTCAAATTTGATTTATGAATTGGATAAATTATTTACTCAATAGAAAAAAAAAGAATAATCATGTATATAAGACAATCACAATAAGGAATCAAATTTAAAGAATCACAAAAGATGAGAAGAAAATAGTTCTAGCTTATCATGATAAAAGACCAGAATTACAATTAATATGCAAATCACATTATTTTATGAAATCTTTTATTGAAAAAATATACATAGATATCTTGCTTTGTATGGTTACAATTTTTAAGGTTAATGCACAACTTAAAAAAAATAATTATCAATGAATCCATTTACAATGATGAAAGAAGGAATTGATGACATAGATCAAAATATAATGAACTTTATTTCGGCTATAAAAAAGTTTCATACTAATCCTAATATTGGAAATGATTTAAACACTTATCATGACTTATCTTCCTTATCCCAAGAATATGTATTTTATAAATTGTCACAAACCCAATTATTTAACAACCATCACTTAAGATCTATGCTTCAATATCATGATCATGGGATCTGTCCTTTTATTAAAGACAGAATAAAGTATTATCTTATAACACAAGAAATATTTAATTCCAAATCAAGGCATAAGAAAATTAATAAGTCATAAGTGAATGAATGAAAAAATTGGTTAAAGGGTCATTATCAATATAATTTATCTTAGAGCAAATGGTCTTGATTTGTACTAAAAAATGGTGAAATAGAGTAAAGACTGATTAATTCATTATATGAAAAAAATATTTATGCAATGGATTTATCGATGAGCCAAAATTAAAAAAAAAAAATACTACAGATATAATCATTTATCACATGAATATATAAATTATGGGGATAGCAAGGACTCATATATTTATGGACCAAAACTACCTAAACAGGAATAAAGAAATTTCATATAATTTCAACACATTGAAACCCTAATCGTTTCATGTATTGCATAGAAAAAGGATATTTTATTGATACCCATAAAAATCTAGATAGAAAATATTTTGATTATAAAATTCTTTATTTTTGTCTTAGAAATAATATTGATATTGAGAACAATAGTGATATTGAGGATTGGATCGATATACATATCGATATCAAAATTGATAAAACATACTAAGACTCATCAAAAATTTTGTTTTGATTGGATGGGAATAAATTGAAATTATTCTACATTTGAACCTTGGTTCTTCCTAGAATTTGTGTTACTTTTTGATGTATATAACATTAAACTATTGATTATATCAATCAAATTACTTCTTTCTAATATTTATTATGAAAAGTATTAGTCAAAATAAAAAAAAAAAATATTAGTCAAAATAAAAAAATCAAAGATTCCACTAAAATAAAATTTTAAATTTTCAACAAAAAAAAAAGATAGTCAATCAAATCTTGTATCAAATCTATGAAAACAAAACCATAAGAAATATCTTGAAGAGGATTATATGAAATAAAACATTAAAAAGGTAAAAAAAATAATCCAAGAAAAATAAGAAAAGAGAACTAGATTTTTCTTGAAACAAATTTTCTTTTTCAATTAAGATGGGTTGACCCCTTGAATAAAAAAATAATTAATAATATTATGATATATTGTTAGGATCTTAGGGAGGGGGAGTGAATTAGTGCAATAACATTTTTAATCAATTTTAAAACTCAATTGATAAATCAATATGTTTCAAAAATTTGATTGAGTAAGTTAAAGTTACAAATAAGGAGAATAAAATTAAGTTATAAATAAAAAATAGTTAAAAAAGGTAAATCAATTTATAGTAATTCAGTCTTCTCGACTTATGCCCACTCCCGATTCCTCATCCCTTAAGGTCATTAGCTTACGAAGATCAACTATCCTTATTATAATTTTCTTCTTTTTCAAGCTGAGGAGATAATCTTCATATGCTTTTTTTACATGGTCTCCCACCTTCTATAATTTAAAATTATAACTAAATTTAAGAAGAGGAGACTCAAACTATGTTCAAAATGAGAGTTTACAATACTTTTTAACTCAAGAATAGATGCTCCATCACCTAAGCCTAAATGGAATATTTATAATCCCCAAAAGGTCTTAGGAATAGAGACAAAAATTTAAATCCTTGAAATGTGATACTATCGTTGACACTAGGCAATACTATTACCTCAATGGGGCTGCAAATATTGCCTCTAGCAATATTATTGTTTGCCTAGGCGGTACCTACTACCGGCATAGGTGATACTATCATTATAAAGCCTAACAAACATAAAATAGTGCTTATCGATCGACTTAGGTGATACTATCACTTAGTCCTAGCAGTACCACCACCCAAGTTGTTTTAGGCCATATGTTTAACCTTATAACACGCCCAATTTAACCTAGTTTTAAGACCACTAGCTTTCTTGATAAGTTGGAATTGTTTCAACTTAATACCAACTCAAATTGATCCAAAATGACCTCAATCAAGACTTTAACAAATCAACCACATATTTGACATATTTACAAAGCTTTCAACACATTATACGCTCTTCTAATATGTTGTCTGATTTTCCGACACTATGTTTGAACCTCTGGTATATCATTTTTTCCTTCGGCATATCGTCAATTCTACTAGTATGTTGACTTTATAATCTTTTGATGTAATATCTAATCCTTTATACCTTAATATATAGTACGATGTCCGATCTTCGACACGTTAGCCAATTCTTTGGCACTACATCTATTTTTTGGCATAATAACTTTTTAATACAACGTTTGACCCTCTTGCTGGATGGTTGGCCCTTCAGTAATCTAAATCTATAATCAAAATATTTCTTACATTACTTATCTCAAAAATATATTTAATTTAATAAATTTATCAATTAATTTTATCATCGAAATATGAGACTTAATATTTCATCAGTTTAAGACGTAACTCCCTCTTGTAGTTTTTGAGTTCCTTCGATAGTTGCAATACGTAAGGAAGACAAAGCTAAAAAAAAAAAGAGCAAGGACGGACCCGCATTAATTATAATACGGTCACAATACCCTACAATCGATACTATATATAATCAACTAAACATTTAACATAATTCTTTTACTTTTATCTTTATTCATTAGCGTCAATCCAAGCAATTTACAGTTTAGTCACATAAATGTGATGAAAAAAATTGAGAAATAAGATATCTTTTTCACTTTTTTGTGTAGTTATTACAAAAAATGTTAATGTTTCATAATGAATATTTCATAGTTGTCTACACAAATACATCATAACAAAGACCTTGAAGCATTAATTTCTTGACTTATGTTATAGCTAAATTTTCAGTTGTGGATGATTGACATTTAATATTAAATTTACTTACGAACCAGACTTGCTACGAAAGTGCTTCAGCCCAAATATTTAAATACAGACTATAATATAAGTTCATTTAGAACAGGTTATTTAGTTGAATCTCAAAATATAAGCTCACGGAGAAGATCAAATTTTATAGTATATGAGGTCAATTACAAGACTTTTGAATGATCCTCACTCAAGTATAATTTGCCTTGTATACCACTCACATAAGCTTGAAATTACTATAGTGTTCAAGTTTGTCATATGTTATTAATTAATCACTGAAACTAAAGCATTGATAAGTTTGAAACCTTTTCTAGTATTATCATTATTGGGAGGGACAGAAGAAAGATCAAAAATAAAAAATCAAAAGAGAAATTTATTCGAGATAAATAAATAAAGGGAAACCAATATAAGATTAATGTGCTTTGATAAATCCCATCCTATGTTTACGAAGAAAATTAAAATTTTCACTATGTAAGATTATTTATAAGATGCTTGAGTTATCCCTGTTCAATTATGATTCCCTCTGTACACCTTTTACACTTTTCTCTCAACCCTAATATCACTCCTATGAGTATTGAAATTGTTAGTACTCTTTCTCACTCGAAGAATATTTATAGGAATAAATCTTGAATCACCAAAGGGGTTAAATTTAATTAAAATTTTCTCAACTAATTTAAATATAATCATGACTCCTAAGATACTTACTAGCCTTAACAATCATATCAATTTTATATATCATAAAAAAATAATTTTATTACCTCCTATCCTTAAAAAAAATAATAATATAATTAAATTTGAGGATAAACATATTTGGTTGCAAGTAATCAAACATTATGTTATGAGGCCTGCTTAGGACGATCACCTTCACTCATGAATTTCTTTCCACCAAAATCTGATCATAAAATTTTCAACTCTTGTCAAAATATCATATTGTTACACTACCTCAAATCATAAAATTATTTCAATTCTTTTGTTCTTGCTTATCTATTTCAAAATACGGTTCTTTGAAATAATTAACAAATAACGAACTAAATTATTCTGGATAGATATTTCTTCAATTAATAAATATAGCATACTCTAGATGAGAATTGTAGGGGTGCTAGTAATTTTTATCGATTTAATGGATATGCAACGAACACACCTTACATTTAAATAGTATTTGGCTCAACTACAATTTAAAGTTATTCAGGTAGATATCATGTGACCACTTTTTTTCCCATGTACCATTTTGCACGTAATTATGTCAACAAAAGTTGTCGTACTAATTTTGATACTTATTTTTATGTGCTTATTAAGGTCGATAAGATTTTGCCTCATGCAATGAGATTCCGATAATTTTAAGTAATTATGGTTCTCGAACTTTAGACGTACCATAATCCTTTACAAGAATTACTGGGGGGGGAACCAACAAGATATAGTCAATCACAAAATACATGTTTTCTCTATCACGGTATCATGTATCCATTATTCGATGCCACCATATGTGGTTCATTATGCAGCTACTCAAATAAAATAATTCAATTTTTTATATTCATTTATGCCATATATGTATTTTGATTATGTAGAATATTATTTCCTCATCTGAAATATTCATCGGATATATTAGTTACAATAAAATTCAGTTAGGAAAGTATTTTAGCTATAAACATATATCCTACATTAGATGGTATCTCAACGCATACTTGCAACTTCATCTTTTCCGTCCTACATTAGATGGTATCAAAGTAGGAGATTGCATAATCTGATGTTGGTATGGGTGCGACCCAACTCGGGTGGAAATATAATTGAGGTCTACCTTACGGAGTCAAAAGTGGATGATGAAGTCTATGTGAGATATACTTGCAATGTTTTCCTTAGAAGGGCATTCCCAGTATCTGTGGAAACTAAATAGAGAACATTTCAAGGTTATTCTCAGAATATGATAGATTTTTATGATTATATGAACATATGAAAGTGGATGTTTTACTTGGGACATTTTGCCAAAGCATAGAAGAAGAGAAGAGAAAGGTCATGTTAGGGGGATAAATTCTTCCATCTTAAATACGATCAACACAAACTAAAGGAGCATCCATTGAAATTGAAATTGAAATTTGTTGAATAATGATCATGGTGAGATTCAAGTTGAGGCCCTAACAAATTGAGGATCTTCATGAAAATTTAGGGTGTAATTGGAAGTAAAAAAAAAAAAGATTTTGTTGATACTGAAGATATCAGTAAATATTGTGGCAAGTTTAGATATTCAGAAAAAAAGTTCATGTTATAAAATTTGCGAAGAAGTGCTTTAAAAGACTTTTTTTTAGAATAATTATCTTATTTAAACTTTTTTATGGGGCAGCAAATTCCATAAACATTTGCTAAAAGAGGCATACTCGCAGCAATAGATCATTCTAATATTCAATTAGCCTTTGGAGTATACGAGAAAAATGTAATCTCAACCTCTTTTTCAGAAGCCTAAGAATATCACTATAAAAAGGGAGGACATTTAGATGTAATCAATCACCCAAGCAACCAATAAAAGATAAAAGGAGTTGTCCTCCATCTTTATAATGGATGGTTTGACCTTTGAGATTAAAATATGTATACTTATGATGGGAAGTAGTCTCTCTTACCAAGCTGATAAGATTTTGCTTTCCTATCATTTTTCTTTGAGGGAGAAAATATTCTCAAAAAGAGGATTAGAAGAAAAAGAAAAGAGAATAAAGAGAAAATAAGAGAAAACAAATAGACGGGAACAATAGAAGCCATAGTTACAATAGATCTTTATTTATATTTGCTATAAACCCCTTATTATTGTGTTTGAAATGGAGTAGACTTTAATTAGATCTTGAAATCTTATAAGTTGAGGTATGAAAGTGTTTGAATATCGGATTTTGACGACGAAATAATTGATAATGTTTATGATTTGATATGCGTTTTTAGTGATGTAGGATGCTTCGATCAGGGAGGGACAATTAAAGCAGGAAGAATCATGTTGGGCCGGAGCAAACATGTCAGAAGATTGGACGTTGGGTCGGAGGATCGATCGACGTATCGGTAGAAGGCTTCGAGCCGTGAATTCGGGTATCGGGCCAAGAAGAGCGGATATTACATCAAGGATATCAGAGTTGCGGAGGTCAACTGACCGATTGGGCAATAGGCTTCAAGAGACGATGATGCACAGAAGAATCGGACGAAGCATCGATGACCCAATGACATGCTGGACAACATGATTCAAAGCTTTATAATAATTGTCTAGATCGAAGTTGTTTTTATATGTGCAGGATTAACTATGATAGTAAGACATAAAGCAAAATGAAGTCTTAGAGTCAAGAATGCGATTTTGTTGGGAGTTCGAGAGTTCGTCGGAAGTCCGGATGTTCGTAGGCAATTATACCGAAACCAATCAAGAAGTCCAGGAGCTTGCCAAAGAAGCTCGTCGGAACTCACTAAGAAGATTGTCATGAAGTCTAGGAGCTTACCGGGAGTACGTCGGAACATTGTTAGGAGTTCATCGAAAGTTCGCCGGAAGCTCGTCGGAAGAGCAATTGACGTATCAGAACTAAAATGCCTTGTCAATTGTCTTAAATATTATAGTTAGTCTGTAAATTAAGTTAGGATTGGAAGATAATCTCACTAACTTAATTAGGGGCCAACTAGGCCCTTAACAAGGCTGAATTGGACCGTATTGAACAGCCTATTCAGCACCTAAAAGCCCAGCCGACGGTGACACCACCTGGGAGAACCAGTCGCCCAAGTGGTATGGGCGGTGGTACTGCTGGCAATAAATGCTGCCAGTGGTGGTACCACCCTTGTCAGGTGGTGGTACCATTAGAGCTCGGTCTCCGAGCTCTACCAGGCGATGGTACCGCCCGTACCCAGGAAACCCGAGATGAGACTTTTTTTGGCTCCAAGTTTAAATCAACTTGAAGCCTATAAATATCCCTCTCATCCCTAGTTAAGTTACACAAGTATTGAGAGTAAAAAGGAAAGAAACGCTGTTATAATCTTATGTGAAACTCCTCTCAAAGTTCTAAGTATTAGAATAGTTTGAGAGAGGAGTAAGTGGGGGTGTAAGGGTTATCTCCTAAACCTGGTAAAAGAAAAATCGAGTTATAAAAGATGGTTGGTCTTCGCCTATTGAGGGAAGACCGATAGTGGATGCTGGTGGCCTCGACGGAGGAGGAATCGGGAGTGGATGCAGGTCACGATGATCGAACCACTATAAACTCGGTTTGCATTTACTTTGAGCAATTTACTTTATAGCAAACTGCCTCTCTTCTTACTGTGTTTTTACTATGCCTACACTCGCATACACTTTCAAGTTAATCTAAGCATCTTCACGAATCGATTTTAATCATGCGAAACGAAGAGTTTTTCAGAACCGACATAGTTTTTACTGCTGCACTAATTCAGCCCCCCTCTTAGTGCCGCCTCGTTCCTAACAGTTAGTATCAGAGCCACGTTCATTTCTCATTTGGTTTAACACCCAAGAGAAATGACTCTTTTCAGCTTTCAAGAGGGTCACTCTCTCATTCGTCCTCCCTTGTTCAATGGGACAGACTATACATATTGGAAAACTCGAATGAGAG
Organism: Musa acuminata AAA Group; assembly: GCF_036884655.1. Classification (NCBI taxonomy): domain Eukaryota; kingdom Viridiplantae; phylum Streptophyta; class Magnoliopsida; order Zingiberales; family Musaceae; genus Musa; species Musa acuminata. The sequence goes on from NC_088341.1 coordinate 25,653,724, forward strand.
TTTTCTTACTTTCTTTGGAATTGAATTTATGGAATATTATCGAAAGTGGTTTTCAAAAGTCTTTTACTCCAATGAAAGAATGGAATGATTTGGATAAGAAAATTTTTTCCTTAAATGCTAGAGCTACGAACGCTCTATTTTATGCTTTGGATAAAACTGAGTTTAATTGGGGTTTCTACTTGCGAAATGGCTTTCGATATATGACACACTCTCAAAATCACACACGAAGGCACTAGTAGAGTAAAAGTTTCAAAGATTAATTTTTTTATGTATGATTTCGAGCTGTTTAAAATGAAGCCGAGCGAAACTATTGTTGATATGTACACCCGCTTTACGGATGTCATCAATAGTTTAAAAGCTCTTGACAAATGTTTTTCAAATCTTAAACTTGTGAATAAAGTCTTACGGTCACTTTCTAAAACTTGGGATTCAAAAGTAATGACTATTCAAGAATCAAAAAACTTGAACCAATTTCCAATTGAAGAACTTATAGGGTCTTTGATGACCTATGAAATAACGTGCAATGCACGTGAAGAACTTGAGAACCACCTTCCAAAGAATAGGAAAGATTTCGGACTTAGAACAATTGAAGACCACTCGAGTATAAGCTCAAGTGATGGTGAACTTGAACTTCTCACAAGAATCAAAAATTAAAAATGAACTTAAAAAGAAGAAGAAGGCGACTTGGGACAAATCGAGCTCCTCCGAAGACGAGGAGAAAAACAACAAAGGCGAGGTGGCAAACTACGCCTTAACGACTTTCGACGATGAGATAATCAAAATGCGCTTAGTTTACTTTGAAATTACATAATGCTTTTTATGAGTTATTTTTAATTTAGTTTAGAATAATTATTTTTTTAATTATATATTTAATAATGTAATGAAAATGTAAAAAAAATAGGAATCATGCTTATCATTCTAGTAATTTTAAAAATAATCATAAAAATTATATATGTTATGATAAAGGAATAAAATATTAGACTTAAATCATGCTAGATGTTTTAATGATAATATGTATCTTAATGATTTCTTGATTGAAAATACTTTATGAAATCATGTTTGATGAAATAATGTAATGATGCATAATGATCTTGCTTAATGAATTTATCTTTTGAAATTATGTATGATGATTTGAAGTAATGATGATTTTTGGGTGATTTATGTCTTATTAATCTTTGTCGTAATAAATCTTACACTTTCGGTTTTAAACATGATACATGTGATGAATGTTACTTGGATTTGGGATAATCCAAGTGTTCTATCAATGACATATTGATAGGGGGAGTTTGGTTAAACTCCGGGGAGTTAAGGTTAACTCTGTTAGTCATCAATTAGTTGTCATCACCAAAAAGGAGGAGATTGTTGAATCTCGGATTTTGATGATGAAACTAATTGATTGTGTTTATATGTTTAACTGCATTTTGAGTGATGCAGGTCTACTCGATCAGGATTAGACAGTTAACGTAGGAGGAATTAACGTTGCGTCGGAGGAGATCACGTTAGAATATTGGATGGCAGAAGGCTTCGGACGTCAGGCATCGGGCCAAGAGCGGAATTGCGCCAAGGATATCGAGGTTGCGGAGGTCAACCGCCGATTGGGCAACAAGCCGCAAGAGAGGACGATGCGCTGAAGAATCGGACGAAGTGCCAACCAATGATGTGCCGGGCAACAGAATGTCAATTCGCGTTGTAATAATTGTCTAGATCGGAGTAGAGTTTCGGCTTGTGTGTACAGGATTAACTACGATAACGACGAAGACATAAAGCGAAACAAAGTGTCGAAGTCAAGCACGAAGGATTTGTTGTGAGTTCGAGAGTTCAACGAAAGTCCGAAGGTTCGTCGGGAATGCTACCAGAACTAGCCGAGAATGAGTAGGGAGCTTGCCGAAGGGTTTTTCGGAAGCTCGCCGGAAGGTTCGTTGGAAGTTCACGGAGCTCGCCGAGAAAGATCGGAGCTTACCGAAGAAGCTCATTGGAACTCGCCAAGATCAAATCGTGAAGTCTAGGAGCTTGCCGGGAGTCCGTAGAATGGTTTCCGAGAGTTTGTCGGAAGACAGTCGGAAGTTCGCCGGAAGCTCGCCGGAAAAAGTCTTGACTTGTGGACTTTGTAATAGCTTAGAAAATGTCTTTAAATTCGTAGTTAGCATGTTGATTAGGATTAGGATTAGGTGTTAATCCTATAACTCAAGTAGGGGCCAATTGGGCCCGAGTTCAGACTGGTTTGGGCCAAGTTTGGAGCCCAACCAGTGAGCTGAAATAGTGTAGGCGGTGGCACCGCCTAGAACCCGAGAACCAAGCGGTGGCACCGCTTGGCTGAGCGGTGGCACCGCCCAGCACCTGAGAGCCAGGAGGTGGCACCGCTTGACTGGGCGGTGGCACCGCTAGTACACTATCAGTGTCAGACACTAACAGGCGGTGGCACCGCTAGCATCGGGAACCAAAGAGAATTCAAATTTTGGAGCCCAAATTTGAATCCTCTTGAGGCCTATAAATACCCCTCAATTCTCAGCTGAGATTAACAACTTTTTTAGAAGCAATTGATTGAGAGAAAGGTCTTAGAAAAGTCTTAGCAAGTCTTGTTTTCAATTTGCTAGAGTGTTCACCTCCTTCTTTCTTGCTGAAAATTTGTAAGTGTGAACCGCTTGTAAAAAGTTGTAAGAGGGGTATTTGCCCTTCCCCTTCAAGAGATTTGCTAGTGGAAGGTGGGAGCCTCATCGAAGAGGGCCTCGCAAGTGGATGTAGGTCATTTGACCGAACCACTTTAAAATCGGTGTGATCTCTGGTTTGCATTTCATTATTGCTATTTACATTACTACAAACCTTCTTATGTGCTTTATTTCCTCATTACCTTTGCTACACAACTTTACGAATACGCTTTCAAGTTAAGCACTTCCGAGTTCGATTTTTATCGTACGAAAGATTTGTCAAAACCGACGTTTTAATCCGTTGCACTAATTCACCTCCCCTTCTTAGTGCCGCTCTAATCCTAATAGTTGCAGCTCCTACTCTTCACCGGTGCTCCTCGTGCGAAAGAAGGATGGAACATGGCGATTGTATGTTGATTACCAATCTCTCAATGGCATAACCATCAAGGACAAATACCCTATTCCAATAGTAGATGAATTGCTAGATGAAAGGGAGCACAAATCTTCACAAAGCTAGACCTTTGATCTGGGTATCATCAAATACAAGTGTGCGAAGAAGATATACCGAAAACTACCTTTTGAACACACAACGACCACTACGAATTTTTGCTTTCTTCAACAAAAGGTGGAATATCTTGGGCATATCATATTAAAGGAAGGTATGGTGGTGGACCCCTCTAAAATTGGAGTAATACAGAACTGGCTGACATCGAGGAACATAAAATTGCTACATGGCTTTTCTCGGTTTAATAGGCTATTACCGCAAGTTCTTAAAAAATGATGGAAAGATCAGTGTACTACTTACTTCCTTGCTGAAAAAAGATGCTTTCCAATGGTTGGACAAAGCCACCACCGCCTTCGATAAACTTAAAGCCACAATGATGACAACGCCCGTACTAGCACTACTCGACTTCGATAAGACTTTTTTTATTAAAGCCGATGCCTCCGGAGTCGGAATTGGTGATGTACTAATGCAAGATGGCCGCCCCCTTACTTATACTAGTAAGGCATTATCTCCTTCCCATCTCAAAATGACTATTTATGACAAGGAGATGCTCGCGATTGTACATGCGGTGGCCAAATGGAGATCGTACTTAATCAGACGATGCTTTCAAATCAAGATCGACCATAAAAACCTAAAATATTTCTTGGAGCAGAAAATATCTTCCCCCGAGTAGTAAAAATGGGTAACACAACTTATTGGATATAATTATGGAATAATTTATAAAAAATGGAAAGAAAATATTATTGCAAATACTCTTTCACGGCTACCCAAGCAAGCTGAATTTTCAGCCATTTCACTTTCGAGTAGCAACATCCCTGAGGATATTAAGAGGGAATGGTAGGAAGATCCAGATATAAGTAAGATCATGGAGGAAGCACCAAGCTCCGAGGCTCATTACAATTGGGACTCAAAAGAATTACGCTATAAGGGCACTAAATGGAAAAGTAGTATGGTGTATCACCCGCAAATCGATGGCCAGACAGAAGTGGTGAATAGGTGCTTGGAGACAACCCAAAGCCATCCACCAAATATGACTACCCAAGGATAACTCCAAACATAGTCGAGTGCCATTATTGATCAACGGATCGTGACTCGACGACGACGACCCACTACTGAAGTGCTAATATAGTGCGTGAACTTACCAACAGAAGGTGCCACGTGGGAGAACTATGATGACTTGACGATCAAATTCCTAGAGTTCATGGAATCTCAGCCTCGAAGATAAGTCTAATTTGAAGAGGGCGGGTCTGTTAGGACTCTAGCTAGGAGAGTCCTAATAGAGAGGGACATTTATATAAAACCTACCTAAGTTGACCCTTGTTAAAGAGGAGAAGAGGCCGGCTAGGGTTAGGAGGTTGTTTCTTAGAGAAGAATTAGGAGTTGTAAAGGATTAGGAGTCTTGAATAGGAGTCCTATTAGGAGTTGGTTAGAAGTAGGAGTCTTGAGTAGAAGTCCTATTAGGAGTTAGGGTTTAGAAGCTCTATAAATAACCATATATTCCTCCTCTTTTGATAAGTGATAGATGAATATTTTCTGTAGCCTTTGAGCAGCAAATCCAAGGGAGGAACTCCTATAGAGTTCCAAGGAGGTCGATCCCCTAAAGAGATTAACCCCAAGATTAGAATCTGCAAGGGTTCTAACACAGACATAGATAGGATACCCTATGCCTCAGCGATAGGCCTTATCAAATATGCAATGCTATGTAATAGGCCTAATATAGCACATGATTTGAGTGTTACGAGCAGGTATAAAGCAGATCTAGGCTTGGAGCATTGGAAAGTAGTAAAGTATATCCTTAAGTACTTTGAGAAGGACTAAGGATCTTTTACTGGTATATGGAGGTAGACGCCTCAAGGTTGAGGGCTATAGGACTCGTGTTTCCAATCTGATGTTGATGATAGTAAGTCTAATTCAGGGTATGTGTTCACCCTAAATGGAGGAGCAATATGCTAAAAGAGTTCCAAGCAAGATACTACTACTGACTCGACCATAGAGGAAGAGTATATTGCTGTAGAAGATGCACCAAAGGAGGGAGTCTGAATGAAGAAGTTAATCACAGATCTAGGATTCATGTTGGGCAGTGAGGAGTCAATTCCCTTATATTGCGACAACAATAGGGCGATTGCTCAAGCTACAGGAGTCGTGTTTCCAATTTAATGTTGATGATAGTAAGTTTAATTCAGTGTATGTATTCACCCTAAATAGAGGAGAAGTATGCTAAAAGAGTTCCAAGCAAGACACTACTGCTGACTCGACCATAGAGGCAAAGTATATTGCTGCAGAAGATGCACCAAAGGAGAGAGTACGAATGAAGAAGTTCATCACAGATCTAGGAGTCATACCGGGTAGTGAGGAGTCAATTCCCTTATATTACGACAACAATAGGGTGATCACTCAAGCGAAAGACCCCAGGTCTTATCAGAAGTCTAAGAACATTCTAAGGAGGTTCCACTTGATCAAAGAGATCATGGCTCGAGAAGATGTAGTAGTAGAAAGAGTTTCGTCCAAAGATGATATCATAGATCCACTAACAAAGTCATTATCTCATATTATCTTTGAGTGTCATAAGGGTCTGATGGGGATCAGACACGTAGGTGATTGACTTTAGGTCAATTGGGAGATTGCTAGTCATAGGTACCCTATAAGCCAATCACGTGAGTGATGACACGTGTGACATGATACACACTCTTTTTGCTTATTATTTATTTGGTGTTTTCCTCACTTTATATTGCCTATTGTATATATTGTAATATTCATGGATCTGAGCAATGGGAATCAGATTATGATGAGACTACGATAATGAGATCGATTCACTTTTAAACACAAACCCTAAATAATCCCGGTCATAGGTCACTCGAAAGGGATATCGAGATGAGTATACTAGTGTGTTGTATACCTATCTATATAATAGAGGTGACTGATCTCATAGCTACTCATGTGGGGACACTAAAAATACCACACAAGTGCTCATTGGAGAATAAGTTCACTGATTGATCCGCTCACAGAATGCTAGATGGTTAATGATACCTCATAGTTAGACAACGATTTTGTCATCCTAGTGGTGCATCTGGTTCTTGGATATGAGACATCAAGGATGTCCTATATGAGTACTCCATTCCTTGATACCGGATTTATAAGCTTGGAAGTTCCAGATCTAGCATAGTTGATCATCGGGAGTAGCAACCAACCTTACGAGGGCTATTGAGTGTCGATAGAGAATCATTCACTCTCGGTGTCATGAGAGGAATATTCATGTGTTTTTGCTCAAGCAAATCTCTAACTAGGGTCATTCGGATTGAGGGAGAAAGAGTTCTCCGGAAGAATCCGATTAGGGCGAGACTTGAGTAGAAATCATATGGGCTTGACAGCACCATGCTCGGAATATAATATCTTGAATATTAAATAGATGAGAGACTATAGATATATGATAACTAAGGACAGACAGGTCCAATGGATTGGATTCCTCGGTATCATTTGGGAACTATGGCGTAGTAGCCTAGTACGCTTGCAATCAATGAATACAATCGATGAATCGAGTGAATTATTATGAAAATAATAATTCACTAAGCCAGAAGGAGTTCTGATAGGTATGACTTATGGCTAGCTTGCTATTCATAGGTGCCCAGCAAACCAGTCACGTGAGTGATGACATGTATGACTTGACACGAAGTCGTTTTGCTAATTATATTTTAGCGTTTTATCACTTTATATTGACTATTGCATACACACACACACACACACACACACACACACACACACACACACACACACACACACACACACACATATATATATATATATATATATATATATATATATATATATATATATATATATATATATATATATATATATATATATATATTGTGATATCCTTGGATCTGTGTAATGGGAATCAGATCGTGATGAGATCAAGAGAATGAGACTGATTCGCCTTTAAACATAGATCTTAAATAATTCTAGTCATAGGTTACTCGAGTGGGACATCGAGATAACCAAACGGACTGGTGTATTGTATACCCTTCTATATGATAGATGCAGCTGGTCTCATAACTGCTCATGTGAAGACAATAGAGGTACGATACAAGTGTTCATTAGGGAATGAGTTTACTGATTGATCTGTTTATTGAATATTGGATGGTTAATGATGTCTTATTGTCAGATAGTGATTCTGTAGTCCTAGTGGTGTATCTAGTCTTTAGACTTGAGACATCAAGAATGTCCTGTATGAGTGCTTCACTCTTTGATACCGGACTTATAGGTTTAGATGTCCAAGATCTAGCACAACCGATCTTCGGGAGTGGTAGTCAACTTTACGAGGGCTATTGAGTGTCGATAGAGGATCATCCACTCTCGATATCATGAGAGGAATGTCCTAAGTGTTTTTGCTAAGACAAATCCCTAGCCAAGGTTATTCGGATTGAGAGAGAAAGAGTTCTCTAGGAGAATCCGATTAGAATAAGACTCGAGTAGAAATTGTATGGGTCTGATAGCACCATGCCCGGTATATGGTCTTTAGGATATTAGATGGATGAGGGACTATAAGTACATGGTAACTGAGGACAGACAGGTCCAATGGATTTGATTCTCTTGTATCGTCTGGGGACTGTGGCATAGTGGCCTAGTATGTTTGTAGTCGATGAGTCAAGTGAATTATTATGGAGATAATAATTCACTGAGCCAGAAGGAGTTCTGACAAGTATGACTTACGGCCAGCTCGATATTGGGCCTAAAGCGTCACATACATATGATAGGCATTGCGATGAGTAGAGGTTCGGATATGAGATATCCGCCGAACCCCCTATCTTATTGGATATCCAATAAGCTTCTGAATGATTAGATCCCATGAACGGGATCCCATGAACGAGATTCAATAAGAGCCCATGAGAGATTATTGGATAGAGATCCACTAATCTAAGAGGCTTGGGTAGTTGGATGAAGATCCAATACAAAATAGGGAAGGATCCATTAGGGTTAAGTTGATAGAGGACCTCTACAAATAGGAGGGATCAGTGGTTCATGGGCTAGAGCCTTTGCTTGCCTCTCCTATTCTCCTCCCCTTCTCCACCTTAAAACCAGGTTGTTCGTGCGAAAGATTAGTTTTGAACTACGTGTGTTGTGTTTTGGAGAAGCTTTTAGCGTCAAATTCGTTGACGCAAAAGAGAGAAAGGGCAACAACTGTTGCTGCCCTCGTAGATGGCAGTGTTGCCATCTGCTTGCAGCAGGATTGCTGCTTGCAGCCGCTGGCACTGCCACTGACAGCCAGCATGCAGAGGCGCTGCGGGGCAGCGATGCTTGTGACCACTACGCCCGCATGCAGCGGTACCTACGGCCGCTGCGCAAAATGCCAGAGGCATCGTGGGGCAGCGACGCTTGTGGCCGCTACGCCGACGTGCAGCGATGCCATGGGGCAACAGTGCCTACCATCGTTGCGCCCGCAAGCAAAGGCGCTGTGGGGCAACGGCTCCTGCGGGTGTTGCGCCTACGGTGGCGCCCACCTATAGGGGCAGCGTCGCCCGCGGGTGAGCCGCCCCTCGACCCCTACAGTGGTCACCGCCGGTAGGGTGGTGACGACTGCAACACAGCAGGGGAGCTGGTTAGGGTTTTCGGGCAAAAGGATAGTTTTACCCCTTAGAATTTTAGAAATTTCAATTCTATCCTTTTGTCCAAATTATAAAATACCCCTCATAATTTAAAAAATTCTCTACATGTCCTTGATTTCAGAAAATATTAATTAATTAAAAAGTTTAATTGATTATTATTATTTATTATTATCTAGTAGTCTTAAATAATGATGATTTATACATGTGATGTATGATGAATGGACGGATGATCATAGACCGTATGATGTGTGTACTTATGATTATTATTATTGGGGCCTGCGAGCCTCTATTATATTTCTCGTTTATTCTCAGGCTTGTGTGCCTATGATTAAGTTGTAATCATACAAGGAGGCACAGCGGGAGCATGGAAGCGATAGCGGGACCCATGAGACGGACGATCGCGATGTATGGAGATACGTCGAGATGTCGACGGAATCGACGAGGACAAGATGGACGATCACTGGGCATGGAGATGTATCGCTGCACACATAGATCTTGATGTAAGTGATTAGGCCCACTAGCTCGGGCCTGATCACATTATGCTGTGGTCCATGATCATCTGGTGTGATTGCTTATACACCTACTAGATATGTATATATATTTGCATGCGATGTAGATATATATTAAATATGTATATGCGTGACATGTCATATTAGGAGACCAAATCATATAAACCCCTCTCTCGATAAATATTAAGTAGGTAAATATGAGGTAATTAGATTGACCCATGTGGCCTTCCATCGTTATAGGTAGGAACCGATTCCCGATGTAGGTTGAGTTGGTCGAGTCCCTCGAGGCTCACCTATATTGCAATTCGCTATCTTGCCTACGACATAGAGATGTCACCGGTGACCTGAGGACATAGTATGCTTGGTCGAGTCCCTCGAGGGTATATCATCGAATGAGACTCATCTTGTAACGATGGTGTTGACTTAACTGAATATCATAGTTGGTCGAGTCCTTCGAAACTATGGTAATTCGGAGGCTGAATAGGGTGGGAATCATAAGGAGTTGTGATCGGCAAGAGTTGTCTATCTTTTGGGCTTAGTGTGATTGGTCGAGTCCCTCGAGGTTACACTAAGACACTGATTGGATTCTAATCCCCACTAGAAGTCTGTCGGAGACTTTTGTTTCATGTGTTGAGGGTGTCGCGTGACTTGCTAATAAAATAGTGGGAGCATAATAAGATAAAAGTCCGTATCTTGATTATTTATTTTTACAAAATTTGCATGTTATTTATTTCTGCTGCATCTTTATTTTCATAAAATATCGCTTTCAAATCCCTTAGGTGGTATACTTGATGCCAATTGCCTCACTGGTCCAAATTATACGGATTGGCTTCACAACTTAAGAATTATTCTCATGGCAGAAAAAATCGCGTATGTCCTTGATATAGTGATGCCTACACCCGAGGAAAGGGTAAGCGAGGATGAGATCACTCGCTACGTGAAGTACATTGATGACTTCACTCTTGCTCAGTGTTACATGTTGGGCTCTATGACTCCTGAGTTACAAAGATAACATGAAAATATGGATGCCAGATCCATTCTCCTACATGTCCGCAAACTGTTTGAGGAATAGGGAAGGACTTAGCGATATGAGATATCCAAGAGCTTCTTCCGCACTAGGATGATTGAGGGGACATGTTAGGACTCAAGCTAGGAGAGTCCTAATTGAGAGGGGCATTCATATAAAATCTACCTAAGCCGACCCCTATTAAAGAGGTGAAGAGGTTGGCTAGGGTTTGGAGGATATTTCTTAGAGAAGAATTAGGAGTTGTAAAGGAATAGGAGCCTTGAGTAGGAGTCTTAATTGAGTACGAGTCCTATTAGGAGTTAGGGTTTAGAAACCCTATAAATAGCCATGTATTCATCCTCTTTTGATAAGCAATAGATGAATCTTTTCTACAATCGTTGAGCAGTAACTTGGAGGAAGGAACCCCTATATAGTTCCAAGGCGACCGATCCCCTAAAGAGATCAATCTCAAGCTTAGAATCTGCTAGGGTTCTATCACCTGGTATCAGAGCAGCATTCTTGGTGTCTCGCTGCCTTTCCACAGCCATCCATCAGGCCTCAACATCCGCCCAAAGTAATTCCCACAATTGCTTAAAATATTATCACCAAATTCCGTCGTCATCTCCATCACCGCGGATCATCCTTTGATCTCTCCATGAATTACAATAGGTTATGGTTTCCTACCTTACTGTTGTTGCAATTTAGTTATCTTTATTTGAAAATCTAAAAAAAAAATTGTTCTTATATTGCTGCATAATCTTTTCGTCGCAAAGTTTTCATCTCTACGACGAAAGATACATTGCAGAATTCCAGCCACATAGCACAGTCTGTTTGATCTTGCTACTACATCTTTTCTATCCAAATCTCTACAAAATTATTATGAAAGCTTTGACACTTCCTAATAGCAGATTTTCCTTTGGTTTCATTAAAAAATTCTTAATATAAACCACTGATCTTTTACGTCCAATCTGCTGCACTTGAAAACCTATGCTGTAGAAAATTACAGCTGCATATTGTTGCCTGAACTGATCTATTTGCAATCTTTTTTGAACAAAATTTCTTATACACTTCATAGAACATCTTGGCTTTCATCTAAAATTGATTTATTGAGGAATTCATTTCCAAAAATGATTTTGTGTTGCTGTAAATTTTTGTCGCAAACTGTTGAAATTTTTCAACGAGAATACTGCAATCACAACTTGCACCAATTTTCTTGTTATTATACTGCCAAAATTTTCTTAATTAAATTAGACATCCTTGCTTTCATATAAACTAAGATTTTTCTATCAATTCCCTCCTCAAATCTCTCAAGTTTTTGATGGAAATTTCATCGAGAAACCGTTGTTTCTTCAACGACAATTATGCTCTTACAAGACAACACATACCTGCAGCAACTTCCACTGATTTCTATCAAACCTTTGCTACCATCTACCACAGATCTAAAACTTTCATCCATAGCCCTAAAACTCTACTAAACCACACCCTCAAACTGCACCCAAAACAGCCACAAAACAAGCCTAAACCGCAGCCTACATCCACCAATCCACTAACCCTTTCGACCATCACTTCTCTCAACCTATACATGCCTTTAAACCGACAACAAAAGAGAGATCTTAACATCATAGATTTGAAGGCATATACTATGGCATCTAAGGAGGCAATCAATGTTAAATTCAAAGCCTTCGAGGCATGAATGGAGGATAAGATTGGGCTGACCCCCAAGCCCAAAGAAATCACATCAAGGAGAGATTTCTGCCCAATCGCACCAAGCCTAAAGAGATAACTTTCAAGAGAGGGGAGGCTCTATGATCGACCCCAACTATCCATGCATGAGGGTGGACTTCCCTAGATAGGAAGAAGGAGAACCGATTGGTTGGATCTCGTGCACAGAGCAATATTTTCGATATCACAAAACCACGGACGCATCTATGATAGAAATTACGGCTATACATCTTGAAGGGGATGCTATATAGTGGTTTGACTAATTTGACCACACTCATGGAGTCCTCTCATGGCAACATTTCAAGAAGGACCGCTGATCCGCTTTGAACCAACCAATTACGAGAACGTTGACGGACAACTAGCAAAGATCTAACAAACCTCTACCATTCAGGAGTACCAAACCATATTTGAAAGGTTATATAATCAAACTCATGATTGGTCTGAAAAATAGCTACTAGGGACCTTCATTGAGGGCTTGAGACCGGAGATCCGGGGAGAAGTTAAAGCACGACAATCATACACGCTTATGGCAGCCAACTCTTTCGCACGATTTCAAGAGGAGCGATTTAACCATGAAGCTTGGAGGACTATGGTCACTCCTCGACCAGCAATACTGAAGCCCTCAGCCCCCCCTACTATAAACCGAGTCCTTGCACCAAAAAGATTAACAAGAGAAGAGCTTCGGGAGCAATCTGCGAAGGGGTTATGTTTGCACTGCGATGGGGTTATGTTTGCACTGCGATGAGCCGTGGAGCCGCGAGCATCGCTGTAGAAAAGGGAGACTTCTTATGATTGAACCAGTAGAAGAAGAGGTCATTGAATATTCAGAAGAAAGCCTTAAACATAAAGAAGAAGATGCGAAAGAAGAGCCACAACTGACCGACGTTACAGTACATGCACTAGCCGGCTACTCAAACCCGCAAATGATGAAAGTTGGAGGCCTTCTCAAACAACAACCGATTATTGTTCTCATCGACACGGGCAGCACTAATGGCTTTCTAAACAGTAAGGTTGCTGTCCGGATGGCCTTATCTATCAAGAATTATAGCAGGTTTGGCTTTAAGGTCACCGACAGATGGAATTTGAAGTGTGATCGCAGGTGCCCGCAGGTGAAACTATTGCTGCAGGACCAAGAGATAATTGTATATTTCTTTCTTCTCCCTCTTGATGATCATGAGGCCATGCTTATAATTGAATGGTTGATGACATTAGGTGATATTTTCTAAAATTTTATGAAACTAATTATGAAATTTTACAGTAAGGGGAAATGGGTGATACTGCACGGGAAACGTGGAGGCGACATAATGATGATTTACGCACAACAAATAGAGAAGGTTTTGCATAAAGCATGCAGTGACTTTTTGGTATAACTTGAGCAGCAAACTAAGGGAGAGCTAACAGAATTTAAAGATCCAAACCTACTTTCTTTGCTTGCTAAATTTTCAGATATATTTGATGAACTGCACAACCTACCTCCTACCCGTCGGCATGATCATTGTATACCGATTCTTCTAGGCAAACCTCCTGCAAATACTCGGCCATATCAACATTCATATCTGCAGAAGGATGAAATAGAAAGGATTGTAAAAGAGATGCTTAAAATAGGAGTTATTCGGCCAAGTTGCAGCCCCTACTCTTCACCGGTGCTCTTCGTACGAAAGAAGGACGAAACATAGCGATTGTGCATTGATTACCGAGCTCTCAACGGCATAACCATCAAGGACAAATATCCTATTCCAAAAGTAGATGAATTGTTAGATGAAAAGGAGCATAAATCTTCACAAAGCTGGACTTTTGATCCAGGTATCATCAAATATGAGTATGCGAAGATGACATACCGAAAATCACCTTTTAAACACACAACGATCACTATGAATTTTTGCTTTCTTCAACAGAAAGTGGAATATCTTGGACATATCATATCAGAGGAAGGTGTGGTAGTGGACCCCTCCAAAATTGAAACAATACAGAACTAGCTGACCCCAAGGAACATAAAATTGCTACATGGCTTTCTCAGTTTAATAGGCTACTACCTTAAGTTCTTGAAAAACTATGGAAAGATCAATGCACCCTTTACTACCTTGCTGAGAAAAGATACTTTTCAATAGTCAGACAAAGCCACCACCACCTTCGACAAACTTAAGGCTGTAATGATGACAACGCCCGTACTAGCGCTACCCGATTTCGACAAGACTTTTGTTATTAAAGTTGATGCCTCCGGAGTTGGAATTGGTGTCGTACTAATGTAAGATGGCTGCCCCCTCACTTATATCAATAAGACATTATCTCCTTCCCATCTTAAGATGACTATTTACGACAAGGAGATGCTCGTGATTGTGTATGCGGTGGCCAAATGGAGATCGTACTTGATCGGGCGACGCTTTCAAATCAAGATCGACCATAAAAGCCTAAAATATTTCTTGGAGTAGAAGATATCTTCCCCCGAGCAGCAAAAATGGGTAACAAAGCTTCTTGGATATGATTATGAAATAACTTACAAAAAGGGGAAAGGGAATGTTGTTGCAGATGTGCTTTCACGGCTACCCAAGCAAGTTGAATTTTTGGCCATTTCACTTTCGACTAGCAACTTCCCTGAGGATATTAATAGGGAATGGCAGGAAGATCCGGAGACTAGTAAGATCATAAAAAAATGGAGGAAGCACCAAGCTCCGTGGCTCATTACAATTAGGACTCAAAAGAATTACACTATAAGGGCACTAAATTGAAAATGAGTATGGCGTATCGCCCGCAAGCCGACGGCCAAACGGAAGTGGTAAATAGGTGTTTGGAGATAGCCTAAAGCCATCTACCAAATATGACTGCCGAAGGAGAACTCCATACCCAATCGAGTGCTATTATTGATCGGTGGATCGTGACTCAACGACAATGACCTACTACTGAAGTGCTAATATAGTGGACGAACTTACTAGCAGAAGGTGCTACTTGCGAGAACTATGACGACTTGAAAATCAAATTCCCAGAATTCATGGATTGTCAACCTCGAGGACAAGGCTGATTTGAAGATGATGGGTCTGTTAGGAATCTAGCTAGGAGAGTCCTAATTGAGAGGGGCATTCATTTAAAACCTACCTAAGCCGACCCCTATTAAAGAGGTGAAGAGGTCGGCTAGGGTTTGGAGGTTATTTCGTAGAGAAGAATTAGAAGTTGTAAAGGAATAGAAGTCTTGAGTACGTGTTAGGACTCTAGCTAGGAGAGTCCTAATTGAGAGGGACATTCATGTAAAACCTACCTAAGCTGACTCTTATTAAAGAGGTGAAGAGGCCGGCTAGGGTTAGGAGGCTGTTTCTTAGAGAAGAATTAGGAGTTATAAGGGAATAGGAGTCTTAAGTAGGAGTTCTATTAGGAGTTGGTTAGAAGTAGGAGTCTTGAGTAGGAATCCTATTAGGAGTTAGGGTTTAGAAGCCCTATAAATAGCCATGTATTCCTCCTCTTTTCATAAGCAATAGATGAATCTTTTCTGCAGCCTTTGAGCAGCAACTTGGAGGGAGGAACCCCTATAGAGTTCCAAGGAGGTCGATCCCCTAAAGAGATCAACCCCAAGTTTAGAATCTGCAAGGGTTCTAACACCTGGTATCAGAGCAGTGTTCTTGGCATCTTGCTGCCCTTCCACAGCCATCTATCAACCCTCCACAGCCACCCAAAGCAATTCCCACAATTGCTTAAAAAATCATCGCCAAATTCCGCCATCATCTCCACCACCACGGATCATCCTTTGATCTCCCCGTGAATTGCAATAGGTTCTGGTTTCCTACCTTACTGCTACTGCAATCTAGTTATCCTTATTCAAAAGTTTCAAAAAAATTATTCCTATATTACTGCATAAACTTTTCATCACAAAGTTTTCATCTCTACGATGAAAGATACATTGCAGAATTCCAACCGCATAGCACTATCTATTTGATCTTGCTACTGTGTTTTTTCTATCCAAATTTCTACGAATTTTTTATGACATCTTTGACACTTCCTAACAGTGGATTTCCCTTTGGTTTCATCGAAAAATTCTTAATATAAACTACTGATCTTTTTTGTCCAATCTGCTACATTGGAAAATCTATGCTGCAGAAAATTTCAACCGCATATTGTTGCTTTAACCCATCTATTTGTAATCTTTTTTGAATGAAATTTCTTATATACTTCATAGATTATCTTGGCTTTGTTAGGACTCTAGCTTGGAGAGTCCTAATTGAGAGGGACATTCATGTAAAACTGTTAGGACTCTAGCTAGGAGAGTCCTAATTGAGAGAGACATTCTGTTAGGACTCTAGCTAGGAGAGTCCTAATTGTGAGGGGCATTCATGTAGGAGGTTTTTTCTTAGAGAAGAATTAGGAGTTGTAAGGGAATAGGAGTCTGGAGTAGGAGTCCTATTAGGAGTTGGTTAGAAGTAAGAGTCTTAAGTAGGAGTCCTATTAGGAGTTAGGGTTTAGAAGCCCTATAAATAGCCATGTATTCCTTCTCTTTTCTAAAACAATAGATGAATCTTTTCTGCAGCCTTTGAGCAGTAACTTGGAGGGAGGAACCCCTATAGAGTTCCAAGGAGGCCGATCCCCTAAAGAGATCAACCCCAAGTTTAGAATCTGTAAGGGTTCTAACACCTGGTATCAGAGCAGCGTTCTTGGCATCTCGCTGCCCTTCCACAGCCATCCATCAAGCCTCCACAACTGCCCAAAGCAATTCCCACAATTGCTTAAGAGATCGTTGCCAAATTCCGCCATCATCTCCACCACCACGGATCATCCTTTGATCTCCCCGTGAATTGCAACAGGTTCTGATTTTCTACCTTACTGCTGCTGCAATTTAGTTATCCTTATTTGAAAATCCTAAAAAAAAATTATTCCTATATTGCTGCATAAACTTTTCGTCATAAAGTTTTCATCTCTACGACGAAAGATACATTGTAGAATTCCAACAGTATAGCACCGTCTGTTTGATCTTGTTATTGTGTTTTTTCTATCCAAATCTCTACGAAATTTTTATGACATCTTTGACACTTCCTAACAGCAGATTTTCCTTTAGTTTTTTCAAAAAATTCTCAATATAAACCATTGATCTTTT
The DNA here is from genome assembly GCF_036884655.1 of Musa acuminata AAA Group. Classification (NCBI taxonomy): domain Eukaryota; kingdom Viridiplantae; phylum Streptophyta; class Magnoliopsida; order Zingiberales; family Musaceae; genus Musa; species Musa acuminata. Next base: position 25,670,788 of record NC_088341.1, read on the forward strand.
ACGTCTAATCTGCTATACTTGAAAATCTGCACTGTAAAATTTCAGCCGCATAGCACTGTTTGTTTGATCTTGATACTATATTGTTTCTATCCAAATCTCTACGAAATTTTTATGATAGCTTTGACACTTCCTAAAAGTAGATTTTCCTTTAGTTTCATAAAAAAATTCTCAATATAAACCACTGATCTTTTACGTCCAATATGCTATACTTAAAAATCTGTGCTGCAGAAAATTTCAGCGGCATATTGTTGCCTTAACCCATCTATTTGCAATCTTTTTTGAATGAAATTTCTTATACACTTCATAGATCATCTTGGCTTCCATCTACGATTGATATATTAAGGAATTCATCTCTAAAAATGATTTTGTGTTGCTGCAAATTTTCATCGTAACCCGCTGAAATTTTTCGATGAGAATTCTGCAATCGTAACTTGCACCAATTTCCTTGCTGTTATACTGCCGAAATTTTCTTGATTAAATTAGATATCCTTGCTGTCATATAAACTGTGATTTTGCTATCAATTCCCTCCTCAATTCTCTCAAGTTTTTGGTGGAAATTATGTCGAGAAACCATTGTTTCTTTGATGACAATTCTACTCTTACAAGACAGTACATACTTGCTGCAACTTCCACTGATTTCTATCAAACCTTTGCTACCATCTACCACAGATCCAAAATATTCATCCATAGCCCTAAAACTCCACTAAACCACACCCTCAAACTGCACCCAAAACAGCCACAAAACAAGCCTAAATCGTAGCCTACATCCATCGATCCACCAATCCTTTCGATCATCACTTCTCTCAACTATACATGCCTTTAACCTGACAACAAAAGAGAGATATTAATATCATAGATTTGGAGGCATATACTATGGCATCTAAGGAGGCAATCAATGCTAAATTCGAATCCTTGGAGGCACGAATGGAGGATAAGATTTGGACACTCTTTATCAAACTCAGATTGGGCCGACCACTAAGCCCGAAAAAATCATATCACGGAGAGAGCTTTGCCCAATCGCACCAGGCTCGAAGAGATGAGTTCCAAGGGAGGGGAGGCTCTATGACTGAACCCAACTATCCATGCATGAGAGTGGACTTCCCTAGATGGGAAGGAGACCCGATTGGTTGGATCTCGCGCGCGGAGCGATATTTTCAGTACCACAAAACCACGGATGCATCTATGGTGAAAATTGCAGCTATACATCTTGAAGGGGATGCTATACAGTGGTTTGACTGGTTTGAACATACTTATGGAGTCCTTTCATGGCAACAATTCAAAGAAGGACTACTGATCCGCTTCAGACCAACCGATTACGAGAATATTGATGGACAACTAGCAAAGATCCGACAAACTTCCACCATTCAGGAGTACCAAACCAGGTTTGAAAGGTTATTTAATCAAACTCATGATTGGTCTCAAAAACAGCTAATGAGGACCTTCATTGAGGGCTTGAAGCCGGAGATCCGAGGAGAAGTTAAAGCGCGACAACCGTATACGCTTATGGCAGCCATCTCTTTCGCATGACATCAAGAGGAGCAATTGAACCATGAAGCTCGGAGGACTAGGGTCGCTCCTCAACTAGTAATATTGAAGCTCTCAGCCTCCCCTACTATTGACCAAGTCCCTACACCAAAGAGGTTAACAAGAGAAGAGCTTCGGGAGCGATATGCGAAGGGGTTATGTTGGCATCGTGATGAGCCGTGGAGCCGTGAGCATCGCTGTAGTAAAGGAGGACTTCTTATGATTGAACCAATAGAAAAAAAGAGGTCATTGAACATTCAGAAGAGAGCCTTGAACATGAAGAAAAAGATGCAGAAGAAGAGCCACAACCGATTGAAGTTACGGTACATACACTAGCTGGCTACTCAAACCCGCAAACGATGAAAGTTGGAGGCCTTCTCAAACAACAACCGATCACTATTCTCATCGACACAGGCAGCACTAATAACTTTCTAAATAGTAAGGTTGCTGTCCATATGAACTTACCTATTGAGAATTGCAGCAGGTTTGTCGTTAAGGTCGCCAACGGACGGATTTTGAAGTGTGATCATAGGTGCCCGCAGGTGAAACTGTTGCTGTAGGACCAAGAGTTATATTGCAGATTTCTTCCTCCTCCCTCTTGATGATCATGAGGCCATACTCAGAATTAAATGGTTGATGACATTAGGTGATATTTCTTAGAATTTTATGCAACTATTTATAAAATTTTACAGTAAGGAGAAACAGGTGATACTACATGGGAAACGTGAGGGCGACGTAACGATGATTTGCACACAACAAATGGAGAAGGTTTTGCATAAAGTATGCAGTGGCTTTTTGGTACAACTTGAGCAACAAACTAAGGGAGAGCCAACAAAATTTGAAGATCCAAATCTACTTCCTTTGCTTGCTGAATTTTCAGATATATTTGACGAACCGCGCAACCTACCTCTTACCCGTCGGCATGATCATTGTATAATGATTCTTCCAGGCAAATCTCCAGCAAATGCTCAGCCATATCAATATCCACATCTCCATAAGGATGAAATAGAAAGGATTGTAAAAGAGATGCTCAAAATAGGAGTTATTCGGCCATGTTGCAGCCCCAACTCTTCACCGGTGCTCCTCATTCGAAAGAAGGATGGAATATAGCGATTATGTGTTGATTACCGAGCTCTCAATGGCATAACCATCAAGGATAAATACCCTATTCCAGTAGCAGATAAGTTGCTAAGGGAGCACAAATCTTCACAAAGCTGGACCTTCGATCCAGGTATCATCAAATACGAGTATGCGAAGAAGACATACCGAAAACCACCTTTTGAACACACAACAACCACTATGAATTTTTGCTTTCTTCATAAGAAGGTGGAATATCTTGGGCATATCATATTAGCGGAAGGTGTGGCAGTAGACCCCTTTAAAATTGGAGCAATGCAAAACTGGCTGACCCCGAGGAACATAAAATTGCTACATGGCTTTCTCGGTTTAACAGGCTACTACTGCAAGTTCGTGAAAAACTATGGAGAGATCAGTGCACCACTTACTTCCTTACTGAAAAAAGATGTCTTCCAATAGTTGGACAGAGCCTCCGCTGCCTTCGACAAACTTAAGGCAGCCATGACGACGACGCCGGTGCTAACACTACCAAATTTCAACCGACCCTTTATTATTGAGGCCGACACATCTGGAGTCGGAATTGGAGCCATTCTCATGCAAGATGGTCGACCACTCATATACACTAGCAAGGCATTATCTCCCTCCCATCAAAATAAGTCAACATATGATAAGGAGATGCTCGCCATTGTGCGCGCAGCAACGAGGTGAAGACCCTACTTGATTGGCCGACGATTTCAAATTAAAACCGACCATAAAAGCCTCAAGTACTTTTTGGAGCAAAAAATATCATCCCCTGAGCAGCAAAAAAGGGTAATAAAACTTCTTGGATTTGATTATGAAATAACTTACAAAAAGGGGAAAAAGAATGTTCTTGCAGATGCGCTTTCGCAGCTACCCGAGCAAGTTGAAGTTTCGGCCGTTTCACTTTCGACCAGCGACATTCTTAAGGATATTAAGATGGAATGACAGGAAGATTCGGAGACTAGTAAGATACAAAAAAAAATTAGAGGAAGCACCAAGCTCCGTGGCTCATTACAATCGGGACTCAAAAGAATTATGCTATAAGGGACGCATTGTGCTTGTGACAAATTCTACTTGCATCGTCAAGAGCAGATTTTGGACAAAGTTATTCCATATGCAGGGTATTAAATTGAAAAGGAGTACGACATATCACCCACAAACCAACAGCCAGACGAAAGTTTTAAATAGGTGCTTGGAGACAGCCCAAAGCCACCCACCAAATATGACTACCCAAAGAGAACTCCAGACCCATCCAAGTGCCATTATTGATCGATGGATCGTGACTCGACGATGACGACCCACTAATGAAGTACTAATACAGTAGGCGAACCTACTAATAGAAGATGCCACTTGGGAGAACTATGACGACTTGAAGATCAAATTCCCAGAATTCATGAATCATCAGCCTCGAGGACAAGGCTGATTTGAAGAGGGCGGGTCTGTTAGGACTCTAGCTTGGAGAGTCCTAATTGAGAGGGACATTCATGTAAAACTGTTAGGACTCTAGCTAGGAGAGTCCTAATTGAGAGGGACATTCTGTTAGGACTCTAGCTAGGAGAGTCCTAATTGTGAGGGGCATTCATGTAGGAGGTTTTTTCTTAGAGAAGAATTAGGAGTTGTAAGGGAATAGGAGTCTTGAGTAGGAGTCCTATTAGGAGTTGGTTAGAAGTAAGAGTCTTAAGTAGGAGTCCTATTAGGAGTTAGGGTTTAGAAGCCCTATAAATAGCCATGTATTCCTTCTCTTTTCTAAAGCAATAGATGAATCTTTTCTACAGCCTTTGAGCAGCAACTTGGAGGGAGGAACCCCTATAGAGTTCCAAGGAGGCTGATCCCCTAAAGAGATCAACCCCAAGTTTAGAATCTGCAAGAGTTCTAACAGGCTTCCATCTAAGATTGATCTATTGAAAAATTTATCTCTAAAAACGATTTTGTGTTGCTGCAAATTTTCATCGTAAACCGTTGAAATTTTTCGACGACAATTCTGCTATCGCAACTTGCACCAATTTTCTTGCTGTTATACTACCGAAATTCTCTTGAATAAATTAGACATCCTTGCTGTCATATAAACTATAATTTTGCTATCAATTCTCTCCTCAATTCTCTCAAGTTTTTGGTAGAAATTACATCGAGAAACCATTGTTTCTTCGACGACAATTCTACTCTTACAAGACAGCACATACTTGCTGCAACTTCTACTGACTTCTATCAAACCTTTGCTGCCATCTACCACAGATCCAAAAATTTCATCCACAGCCCTAAAACTCTACTAAATTGTAACCTCAAACTGCACCCAAAACAGCCACCAAACAAGCTGAAATCGTAGCCTATATCCACCTATCCACCAACCCTTTCGACCATCACTTCTCTCAACCTATACATGCCTTTAACCTAACAACAAAAGAAAGATCTGAATATTATAGATTTGGAGGCATATACTATGGCATCTAAGGAGGAAATCAATGCTAAATTCGAAGCCTTGGAGGCGCGAATGAAGGATAAGATTCGGATGCTCTTTATCGAACTCAGATTGGGCAGACCACTATGCCCAAAAAAATCATATCGAGGAGAAAGCTTTGCCCAATCGCATCAGGCCTGAAGAGATGAGTTCCAAGGGAGGGGAGGCTCTATGACTGACCCCAACTATCCATGGATGAGGATAAATTTTCCTAGAAGGGAAGAAGGAGACTCTATTGGTTGGATCTCGTGCGCGGAGCGATATTTTTGGTACCACAAAACCGCGGACGCATCTATGATGAAAATTACAGCTATACATCTTGAAGGGGATGCCATACAGTGGTTTGACTAGTTTGAACACACTTATGGAGTCCTTTTATGGAGACAATTTAAAGAAGGACTGCTGATCCGCTTCGGACCAACCGATTACGAGAACATTGACGGACAACTAGCAAAGATCCGACAAACCTCCACCATTCAGGAGTACCAAACCAGGTTTGAAAGGTTATCTAATCAAACTCGTGATTAGTCTGAAAAACAACTATTGGGGACCTTCATTGAGGGCTTGAAGCCGGAGATCCGGGGAGAAGTTAAAGCGCGACAACCATACACGCTTATGGCAGCCATCTCTTTCGTATGACTTCAAGATGAGCGATTGAACCATGAAGCCCAGAGGACTAGGATCACTCCTCGACCTATAATACTAAAGGCCTCAGCCCCCTCTACTATCAACCGAGTCCCTACACCAAAAAGGTTGACAAGAAAAGAACTTCGGGAACGATCTGCGAAGGGGTTATGTTGGCATTGCGATGAGCCGTGGAGCCGCGAGCATCGCTGTAAAAAAGATAGACTTCTTATGATTAAACCAGTAGAAGAAGAGGTCATTGAACATCTAGAAGAGAGCCTTGAACATGAAGAAAAAGATATGGAAGAAGAGCCACAGCCGACCGACATTATGGTACACGCACTAGCCGGCTACTCAAACCCGCAAACGATGAAAGTTGGAGGCCTTCTCAAACAATAGCCGATCACTGTTCTCATCGACACGGGTAGCACTAATAACTTCCTGAATAGTAAGGTTGCTGCTCGGTTGGCACTGCATATTGAAGGTTGCAGCAAGTTCGATGTAAAGGTTGCCGACGGCAGAATCCTAAAGTGCGACCAAAGATGCCCGCAGGTGAAACTATTATTGTAAGACCAAGAAATTATCACCGATTTCTTCCTCCTACCAATCGATGACTATGAGGCCATGCTTGGCATAGAATGACTGACTACACTAGGTGATTTCTCTTGGAACTTTTCCAAATTAATTATGAAATTCTACTATAAGGGCAAACAGATCATCCTACGCGGGAAGCGTAGAAGCAACGTAACCACCGTTTTGACCCAACGAATGGAGAAAGTTTTGCACAAGGTAAATGGTGGCTTTTTGATGCATCTCCAGCCACAACCAAAAGAGAAGAAAATAGAAATTGAAGATCAAAATCTTTCCCAATTGCTTACTGAATTTGCCGACATATTTGCTGAACCGCGCGGTCTTCCTCCTTCTCGGCAACATGACCATCGAATTTCAATCCTTCCGGGCAAGCCACTAGTGAATACTCGACCGTACCGATATCCTCACCTCCAGAAAGATGAAATTGAAAAGATCGTAAAGGAGATGCTTGAAACAGGGGTGATTCGGCCAAGTTGCAGCCCCTATTCCTCACCAGTGCTACTTGTACGCAAGAAGGACGGAACTTGGCGGATGTGCAACGACTACCGAGCTTTAAATGGCATCACCATCAAGGACAAGTACCCAATACCGGTGGTGGATGAACTTCTTGATGAATTGAAAGGAGCTCGAGTCTTCACGAAGTTGGACCTCCGATCCGGTTATCACCAAATTCGGGTATGCGACGATGACATTCCAAAAACTGCATTTCGCACACATGATAGCCATTATGAATTCTTGGTAATGCCTTTTGGACTCACTAATGCTCCTTCAACCTTTCAAAGTCTCATGAACGATATTTTTCGGAGCTTTTTTCGTAAATTTGTGATGGTATTTTTCGATGATATTCTCGTTTACAGCCCTTCTCTTGAGACTCACTTTCAGCATTTACGGATTGTTTTGACGATTGTTTGGGAGAATACTCTTTTTGTTAAGCAACCAAAGTATAGCTTTCTCCAGCAAAAAGTAGAGTACCTTGGGCATATAATATCAGAAGAAGGAGTGGCGGTAGACCCAACAAAAATTGAGGCAATGCAAGGCTGGCCGAAACCTACAAACGTGAAATTACTACAGGGGTTCCTTGGACTAACGGGCTACTACCAAAAATTTGTTAAGGACTATGGGAAGATCAGTGCACCACTCACTTCTTTACTGAAAAAAGATGCTTTCCAATGGTCGGACAAAGCCTCTGCTGCCTTCGACAAACTTAAAGCAGCCATGACAACGACGTCGGTGCTTGCGCTACCAGATTTCAATAGACCCTTCATCATTGAGGCCGACGCATCTGGAGTCGGAATTGGAGCCGTTCTCATGCAAAATGGTCGACCACTCGCATACACTAGCAAGGCATTATCTTCCTCCCATCAAAATATGTCAGTATATGATAAGGAGATGCTCGCCATTGTACACGCAGTAACGAGGTGGAGACCCTACCTGATCGGTTGGCGATTTCAAATTAAGACTGACCATAAAAGCCTCAAGTACTTTTTGGAGCAAAAGATATCATCTCCTGAGCAGCAAAAATGGGTAACTAAACTTCTTGGATTTGATTATGAAATTATTTACAAAAAGGGGAAAGAAAACGTTATTGCAGATGCACTCTCACGGCTACCTGAACAAGCTAAGGATTCAGCCATCTCCCTTCCTACCACCGGTCTCCTCGAGGACATTAGGGAAGAATGGAAGAAGGATTCAGAGATCAGCAATATTATAAAAAAATTGGAGGAGGATCCAAGTGCAATAGCCCACTACACCTGGGATTCGAGGGATCTACACTACAAAGGTCGCATTGTGTTTATACTTGACTCCCTTTGCATCACAATCATCTTGCATAAAATGCACTCTATACCTTCAGCAGGGCACTCTGGATTCCTAAGAATCTACAAAAGAGTGAAGCAAAATTTTTATTGGAGAGGGATGAAAAAAATTATTGCTAAATATGTGGCACAATGTGATGTATGTCAACAACACAAGGGTGAAACTGTGGCAAATCCAGGGAAGCTACAACCACTACCCATACCAGACTTAGTGTGGACTGACATCTCCATGGACTTCATTGAAGGGCTGCCATCTTCTAAAGGTAAAAGCACGATTCTCGTGGTGGTTGATCGACTTATGAAATATGCTCATTTTTGTGCTGTGAGAAATCCCTACACTACTGCTAGTATTGCCCAGATTTTCATAGAAAATATTGTTAAACTGCATGGGATGCCAAGGTCCATCGTAAGTGATCGTGATAGGATCTTCACTAGTAAATTTTGGACCGAGTTATTTCAGTTACAAGGCACCAAACTCAAGATGAGCAAAGTGTATTATCCACAAACTGATGACCAAACATATATGGTAAATAGGTGCTTAGAGACGTACCTCTAGTGTTTCGCTAGCGACCGACCAAAAGAGTGGGCGAAATGGCTTCCCTGGGCCGAATGGTGGTATAATACTGCATATCATTCATCTACAAAATGTGCCCCTTATGATGCATTGTATGGTCGACCGGCCCCTGTGATTCCAAAGTATGTAATTGGCTCGGCCAAGGTAGATCAGGTTGACCAAGAATTGATTGATAGGGACAAACTCTTACAACTGTTAAAAGATAATCTCTCTACCGCTCAAGCCAGAATGAAGCAACAAGCCGACACACGACGAAGTGAAAGAGAATTTTCAGTAGGAGATTGAGTTTATCTTCGCCTACAACCATATATGCAACTCTCTATCAACACTCGAGCCTCCATGAAGCTATCCCTACGTTTTTATGGGCCCTATCATATCACAGAGCATATTGGAGCCATGGCGTACAGACTTAAATTACCTGAGGATGCCAAAATTCACCCTGTCTTCCACGTATCATGCCTAAAGCCCAAGTTGGGAGAACACGAGTCATCCCAGATCCAACTGCCCAACACAACTGAGGATGGAGTTATTCAAGCCCAACCACAAGCCATCCTCGATCGCAGGATCGTGATGCGTCGCCGACATCCCTCTACTGAAGTACTAGTGCATTGGAATAATCTACCACTTGAAGATGCCACATGGGAACCATATGAGGAGCTGAAGACCCGATTCCCTGAGTTCATGGAATCTCAGCCTTGAGGACAAGGCTGATTTGAAGAGGGCGGGTCTATTAGGACTCTAGCTAGGAGAGTCCTAATTGAGAGGGACATTCATGTAAAACCTACCTAAGCTGACTCTTATTAAAGAGGTGAAGAGGCCGACTAGGGTTAGGAGGTTGTTTCTTATAGAAGAATTAGGAGTTGTAAGGGAATAGGAGTCTTAAGTATGAGTCCTATTAGGAGTTGGTTAGAAGTAGGAGTCTTGAGTAGGAATCCTATTAGGAGTTAGGGTTTATAAGCCCTATAAATAGCCATGTATTCCTCCTCTTTTCATAAGCAATAGATGAATCTTTTCTGTAGCCTTTGAGCAGCAACTTGGAGGGAGGAACCCCTATAGAGTTCCAAGGAGGTCGATCCCCTAAAGAGATCAACCCCAAGTTTAGAATCTGCAAGGGTTCTAACAGTACGAGTCCTATTAGGAGTCTTAAGTAGGAGTCTTAATTGAGTAGGAGTCCTATTAAGAGTTAGGGTTTAGAAACCCTATAAATAGCTATGTATTCATCATTTTTTGATAAGCAATAAATGAATCTTTTCTGCAGCCTTTGAGCAGCAACTTGGAGGAAGGAACCCCTATAGAGTTTCAAGGAGGTCGTTCCCCTAAAGAGATCAACCCCAAGCTTAGAATCTGCTAGGGTTCTAACAGGACACCGGTTCAGAACCATGTCCTAAAGATGATTGAGTGGATAGAGAAACTTATAGGTCTAGGAATGTCCTAGAGGATAACTTATATGTAGACATTGTGCTTCAGTCCCTACCAAATTCCTTTTCATAGTTCATAATGAATTTTAATATGAATAAGCTTAAGGTGACTCTCCCGGAGCTCCTCAATATGTTGAGGGAGGTAGAAAGCATTATCAAGAAAGAGATGCCAGTTCTCTACACTAGTGAGACCAGAAAGAAAAGGAAAGCAGAAAAGTCCCTTAAAAAGGGCAAGGGCAGACCAAGTAAAGCAAAGGTTGCTAAGAAAGACCCGACAAATAACAAAGGTCAATGCTTCCACTATGGCAAAGATAAGCATTAGAAGAGAAACTGCAAAGAGTATCTTGCAGAGAGTGCAAAACAGAAGCTTAGAGAAGCTTCAAGTATATTCATGATCAATCTCCATTTGTCAGACTCTTATGATAATATATAGGTATTGGATACCGGTAGTGCTTATCATATATGTAATTTGTTGCAGGTTCTGGAAAGGTCTAGAAGATTGGCAAGAGGTGAGATGGACCTCAAGATGGGCAATAGAGCAAAAGTTGCTACAGTAGCTATTGGCGAGGTTGCCCTACATCTGCCTGGTGGAGATATTATTATATTAAATGCATGTTATTTTGTTCATTCTATTATCAAAAATATTTTCTCCATTTCATATTTGACAGTTAGTAGATATAAATTAGTTTTTGAGAATAATAGTTGTTCAATATTATTATATGATGAAATTATCATGAAAGGAACATTACATAATGGTTTATTTATGCTAGACACTACTCTACATATCATGAATGTAAGTGTCTCTAAAAGGAAACGAGATAAGGGAAATAGTGCATACCTATGACATTGTAGACTAGGTCACATCCATGAGAGAAAGATTCAAAAATTGCTAAAGGATGGATATCTAGATCCATTCGACTATGAGTCATATGTAACTTGCGAGCCTTGTCTTCGTGGAAAACTAACCAACTCTTCATTTAGTGGAACTAGAGAGAGAGCCACTGAACTGTTGGAACTCATACATAGTGATGTATGTGGACCCACGTCAACTCATGTCATTGGTGGTTACTCCTACTTCATTACCTTTACCAATGATTTCTCAATGTATGGATATGTGTACTTAATGAAGTACAAGTCCGAGGCCTTTGAGAAATTCAGAGAGTATAAGAATGAAGTAAAGAACCAGACTGCAAAGAGTATCATGACTCTTTAATCAGATATTGGGTCTAGAGGGTCACACACATATGATAGGTGTTGCGACGAGCAAATATTCGGATATGAGATATCTGCTAAGGTTAGGGTTAGTTGGGAGGTTGCTTCTTAGAGTAGGAGTCTTATTAGAAGTTGGTTAGAAGTAGGAGTCTTGAGTAGAGCCCTATTAGGAGTTAGGGTTTAGAAGCCCTATAAATAGTCATGTATTCATCCTCTTTTGATAGGCAATAGATGAATCTTCTTAGCAGCCTTTGAGCAGTAACTTGGAGGAAGGAACCCCTATAGAGTTTCAAGGAGGCCGATCCCTTAAAGAGATCAATCCCAAGCTTAGAATCCGTTAGAGTTCTAACACTTAGTATCAGAGTAGCATTCTTGGCATCTTGCTGTCCTTCCACAGTCGCCCATCAGGCCTCCACAGTCGCCCAAAGCAATCCCCACAATTGCTTAAAAGATCATCGCCGAATTTTATCGTCATCTCCACCATTGATCCTTTGATCTTATCGTGAATTGTAATAGGTTCTAGTTTTCTACCTTACTATTGCTACAATTTAGTTATCCTTATTCAAAAATCTAGTTATCCATCAGCCCTCGACAGCCGCCCAAAGCAATTCCCACAAATTGCTTAAAAGATCATTATCGAATTTCGTCGTCATCTCCACCATCGCGGATCATCCTTTGATCTCCCCGCAAATTGCAATAGGTTCTAGTTTCATACCTTACTGCTACTATAATTTAGTTATCCTTATTTAAAATTCTAAAAAAATCATTCCTATATTGCTGCATAAACTTTTCGTCGTAAAATTTTTATCTCTACGATGAAAGATGCACTGTAGAATTCCAACCATATAGCACAGTTTGTTTGATCTTATTACTATATTTTTTCTATCTAAATCTCTATGAAATTTTTATGACAATTTTGACACTTCCTAACAGCAAATTTTCCTTTAGTTTCATTAAAAAATTCCCAATATAAACTACTGATCTTTTACATCCAAATTGCTAGATGCACTACCGAATTCCAACTGCATAGCATAGCTTTTTTGATCTTGCTACTGTATTTTTTTCTATCCAAAGCTCTATAACATTTTTATGACAGCTTTGACACTTTCTAACAACAGATTTCTCTTTGGTTTCATTAAAAAATTCCCAATATAAGCCATTGATCTTTTATGTCCAAGCTGCTAGATGCACTGTAGAATTCCAACCGCATAGCATAGTTTATTTGATCTTGCTACTGTATTTTTTTTGTTCAAATCTCTACGAAATTTTTATAATAGATTTGACACTTCCTAGTAGCAGATTTACCTATAGTTTTGTAAAAAAATTATTAATATAAACCACTTATCTTTTACGTCCAACCTGCTAGAAACACTGCAGAATTCCAGCCACATAGAACAATTTGTTTGATCTTGCTACTGCATTTTTTCTATCTAAATCTTTACAAAATTTTTACAATAGCTTTGACACTTCTTAATAGCATATTTTCCTTTAGTTTTATTAAAAATTTCTTAATATAAATTACTGATCTTTTACGTCCAAGTTGCTACACTTTAGATGTAAAAATCTGTAGCAATACCTTTTCATGATCCTCAATTTTTTCGAACCTTCCATCACCCCACGCCATTAACCCATCAATAGAAAAAATACAAAGATATCACTAATCTATAGGCATATGATATGGCTTCTCAAGATCTAATTGATGCCAAATTTGAAGCATGGGAATCTCGGATTGAATCACGGCTTGAATCGCGCTTGGAGGACAAATTACGCGCTTTGTTTTCAGAATTCAGAATTGGACAACCGCCAAGTCCAATCAAATTTCAGCAAGGAGAGAGTTCAAAGAGGCCTCCAGAGAAGGAGGGATAGCCCTCGGACATGGTTCAGCCATGCATGAGGGTGGACTTCCTGCGATGGGAAGAACGAGACCCGACGGGGTGGATTTCACGCGCTGAATGTTACTTTCGCTACTACCGAATGTCGGATGATGCTATGGTGAAAATTGCTATCATCCACCTTGAAGGAGATGTTATTCAATGGTACAATTTACTGAAATACAATCATGGGGCTCCGACGTGGAATCAATTTAAGAACACACTGTTGAATCATTTCGGACCTATAGAGTATGAAAATATCGATGGTCAACTCGCAAAGATTCGACAAACCTCTACGATTCAAGAGTACCAAACCAGGTTTGAGAAGCTATCCTACCTTGCTCATGATTGGACTACCCATTAATTGTTAGGAATATTCATTGAAGGACTCAAGACAGAGATAAAAGGGGATGTTAAGGAGTAAAAGCCTCGTACCGTGACAGTTACGATTTCTTTCGCCCAAATACAAGAAGAACAGCTCAACCAAGATGCTCGGAGGATGAGAACTTCTTCTAGACCTGTGGCATATAAACCTTCTTCTGCTCTCAGCCATCCTTCGCTATCAAAAAAATTGACAAGAGAAGAACTACGTGACCAATCAATCAGCAAAGGGTCTTTGTTGGCATTGCCGCGAACTGTGGAACCACGATCATTGCTGCAAAAGGGGCTGCCTCCTACTGATTGAACCTCTTGAAGACATGGAAGAGGAGGTCCAGGAGTATGAGGAAGAGGTTACAGATGAAGAACAGCAGCCAGTCGATATTACGATGCATGCCCTTGCCGGTTATGCGAACCCGCAAATGATGAAAGTGGGAGGACTTCTGAAGCAACAACCTATCACCATTCTTATTGACACCAAGAGCACTAATAATTTTATAAACAACAAGGTTGCTATCCAAATGACCTTACCTATCAAAAATTGCAGTATGTTTGATGTTAAGGTCACCGACGGATGAATTTTGAAGTATGATCATAGGTGCCAGCAGGTGAAACTATTGCTACAGAATCAAGAGATAATTGTAGATTTCTTCCTCCTCCCTCTTGATGATTATGAGGCCATGCTCGACATCAAATAATTGATGACATTAGATTATGTTTCCTAAAATTTTATGAAACTAATTATGAAATTTTATAATAAGGGGAAATATGTGATATTGCATGGGAAACGTGGGGGCGACATAACAACGATTTGCACACGATGAATAGAGAAAGTTTTGCACAAAGCATGCAGTGGATTTTTGGTATAACTTAGCAGCAAACTAAGGGAGAGCCAATAGAATTTGAAGATCCAAACCTACTTTCTTTGTTTGTTGAATTTTCAGATATATTTGACGAACCGAGCAACCTACCTCCTACCCGTCCGCATGATCATTGTATACCGATTCTTCCGGGCAAACCTCTAGTAAATACTCGTCCATATCAGTATCTACATCTCCAAAAGTATGAAATAGAAAGGATTATAAAAGATATGCTCGAAATAGGAGTTATTCAGCCAAGTTGCAACCCCTATTCTTCACTAGTGCTCCTCGTACGAAAGAAGGACGAAACATGGTGAATGTGCGTTGATTACCGAGCTCTCAATAGCATAACCGTCAAGGACAAATATTCAATTCCAGTAGTAGATGAATTGATTGATGAATTCAAGGGAGCATGAGCCTTCATAAAACTAGACCTTCAATCCGAGTATCATCAAATATAAGTGTACGAAGAAGACATACCGAAAACCTCCTTTCGAACACACAACAGCCACTACAAATTTTTGGTAATGCCCTTTGGTCTCACCAATGCTCCCTCCACCTTCCAGAGCCTTATGAATGATATTTTCTAGAATTATCTTCATAAGTTTGTGTTGGTTTTCTTCGATGATATCTTTATTTACAGCCATTCTCTTGAAAGTCATTTTCAGCACTTATGACTTGATTTGATGATTTTACAAGAACATTTTCTTTTGGTCAAAAAATTGAAGTACAACTTTCTTCAACAGAAGGTGGAATATCTTGGGCATATCATATCAGAGGAAGGTGTGGCGATGGACCCCTCCAAAATAGAAGTAATGCAGAACTAGCTAACCCCGAGGAACATAAAATCGCTACACGGCTTTCTCGGTTTAACAGGCTACTATCGTAAGTTCACAAAAAACTATGGAAATATCAGTATACCCTTTACTTCCTTGATAAAAAAAGATGCTTTCCAATGGTCGAACAAAGCTACCACCATCGTCGATGAACTTAAAGTCGCAATGACGATAATATTCGTACTAGTGCTACCCGACTTCGGCAAGAGTTTTGTTATTGAAGCCGATGCCTTCAGAGTCAGAATTGGTGCTATACTAATGCAAGATGGCCGCTCCCTTGCTTATACTAGTAAGACATTACCTCCTTCCCTTCTCAAGATGACTATTTACGACAATGAGATGCTCGCAATTGTGCATGCGATGACCAAATGGAGACCGTACATGATCGGGCGATGCTTTCAAATTAAGACTGGCCATAAAAGCCTAAAATATTTCTTGGAGCAGAAGATATCTTCCCCCGAGCATCAAAAATAGGTAACAAAGCTTCTTGGATATGATTATAAAATAATTAACAAAAAGGGGAAAGAGAATATTGTAAAATTACATGGGATGCCGAGATCTATTGTAAGTGATAATGATAGGGTCTTCACAAGCAGATTTTGGATAGAGTTATTTCAGATGCAAGGTACTAAATAAAAAATGAGTACGGTATATCACCCACAAACCGACGGCCAGACTGAAGTGGTGAACAAGCACTTGGAGGCAAACCTCAGATGCTTCACTAGTGACTGGCAAAAAGAGTGGACAAAATGGCTTCCCTGGACTAAGTGGTGGTATAATACAACTTATCATTCATCCACAAAATATACTCCCTCTAAGGCTATGTATGGTCGACCATCCCCTATGATCCTAAAATATGTTTTGGGCACCTCTAAAGTAGAACAAGTAGACAGGGAACTACAGGACAGAGACAAAATGCTAAAGTGACTAAAAGATAATCTCACTGTAGCCCAAGCAAGGATGAAACAATAATATGATCAACACAAAGGCAAAAGAGAATTTTCAGTAGGAGATTGGGTCTTCTTACGACTCCAACTATATAAGCAAACATCAATTCAGACCAGAGCATCTATGAAGCTTTCACCTCGATACTATAGACCTTACTAAAGTTTGAAGCACATCGGAGTGGTAGCATACAGATTAGACTTACCCGCTAGCTCCCGAATCTATCCAATCTTCTATGTGTCGTATTTAAAGCTCAAGCTAGGACAAAACGAGACAACCCAAAGCCATCTACCAAATATCGCTACCCAAGGAGAACTTTAGACCCAACCGAGTGTCATTATTGATCGACGGATCATGATTCGACGACAACGACCCACTACTAAAGTACTAATACAGTGGGCGAACCTACTAGTAGAAGATGCCACTTGGGAGAACTATGACGATTTGAAGATTAAATTTCCAGAATTAATGGATAGTTAGTATCGAGGACAAGGCTGATTTGAAGAGGGTGGGTCTGTTAGGACTCTAGCTATGAGAGTCCTAATTGAATTTTATTGAAAGAGGCATTCATGTAAAACTTACCTAGTCGACCCCTATTAAAGAGGTGAAGAGGCCTGCTAGAGTTAGGGTTAGTTGAGAGGTTACTTCTTATAATAGAAGTCTTATTAGGAGTTGGTTAGAAGTAGGAGTCTTGAGTAGAGTCCTATTAGGAGCTAGGGTTTAGAAGCCTTATAAATAGTCATGTATTCATTCTCTTTTGACAAGCAATAGATGAATCTTCTTAGCAGCCTTTGAGTAGCAACTTGGAGGATGGAACCCCTATAGAATTTCAAGGAGGTCGATCCCCAAAAAGATCAACTCCAAACTTAAAATCTACAAGGGTTCTAACATAAATATGATGTCACCCTGAATTTTTCATATCGCTAGATGGGGCAGATAGTAAAGGCATTAACCAAAGTTGGGTGTCCATTTCTGTGGTGGTTGTTGGTGATCATGACCCTTCCAATCTCATCCAGCTTGGGAGGACTCGAACTGTTAGGAGGAGGATGCTACGTCATCCCCTTTTTGGCATAAGCATGGCAACAGTCCCATTGGGCACTTGTCGAGTTGAGACTAGGCAAGAGATGATGGTGCCCGATTAGCTACTAGTGGCATTGGAATAATCTCTCGACCCTATAGGGGAGGTCGCTCTTGCTTCTACTCCCATGTGGTCACTTAATTTGAGTAGGATGAGGCAGGTTGATGATGAATGACTTGCTTCCTTCCCCTATGCTCCACCTCAATGGCTTTGAAGACATTTTCTCGAAGATAAATATCTATGTGACAAAAGGAACATACTATAATCAACTTATAAGAGCAAAATCACATGAAATTTAATCTCGAATACTAACCCCAAGGCATGGGTCGAAGCCCGGCTTCCACGAGCCACCATTTACTTATTTGTAGGATGATAGTGAACTCAGAGAGAGCGTTGGCTAGTTGATACTAATGCTCTGGATCTAACCTGCTCAATCTTGAGGTAGCATTATAAATCTTCCAGGTGGCCCAAGTCAAGTCAAAAAAATATCGCTTCTTTCACCCTTTATTGGAAAGAGCTTTGGGACCTTCGAGCAAAAAGAAAATAGGTCGAATCATGAGTTCTATAGGGTTAGCGATAAGGTACTAACTATTTGTACCCACTACTATTGTTTATATCTCATCAAGATACCAATTATTTGTACCCTCTCCTATTGACTGTCCTGTTAGTCTCCATGATGAAAAATAAATGTGACATTGTCGAGGTTCACTTTTTCAAGATGTACAAAAAAGACAAAAAAGAAATAGCGCTATTTTAGGTTTGATTTTCCATTTTAATATCGATCGGTTAAGTGATCCTTATGGTTTAGATTGCACACTTCTCCATGGTTCAGATCGTATCCCCCTCTAAATCTAAGATATTTTTTTTATTACGGTTCTTCAAAAAACATAGTCTTTGATTCATATATTATTATGATTTTTAAAAATTATAATTCAAAAGTATAACCTAAGACAATAGATATCGAAACCGTTAGTATTAGACATTTATAACTGCGGTTATAAAAAGCCTTGGAAGCCTTATCTGCAGCGTAGTCACTGTTGTAGTATAGGGTTCATTGTCATGGTCATTATTTTCTCTCAAGTACTTGACCCAGGTGGTCGGCTGTCTTCGTCTGCAACACGTAATTCTCGTCATTTTTACTTTTACGATCAATCATGGACTCTACAATAGAACTACACCACCACCACCTCTCCGTGCTCTTAAACATGGAGCCATCGGCTGCAACAAATGCCTGCGTAGTAGAAGTTCTCCACATGGCTTCGGGCGGTAATAACAAC
This sequence comes from Musa acuminata AAA Group, assembly GCF_036884655.1. NCBI lineage: Eukaryota > Viridiplantae > Streptophyta > Magnoliopsida > Zingiberales > Musaceae > Musa > Musa acuminata. The sequence goes on from NC_088341.1 coordinate 25,689,343, forward strand.
GATAACCAGGTATGTGCAGCATTCCACAGCTTCATTTCGATAAGTGCTGTGGGATTCATCTCAAAACTTGCAAGGAAAACCCACCGTGGATCTCTTTATTCACGGCACTAAATGGAACCCAACTGCATGCCCGTCTAGATACACACAAATGTTACAAATGCATGTATGAGTTGCATATCCTTCTTCGTATCTGAATTCACTTGCCCAAATATTTTTGTATACCTTTGACTTAGAATCTAAACATATGAACGTATTCCAAAATGCTAAACTATCTTGAACAATCTGAATTATATTATTTGATTTTTTTAATTATACTTTTAAGATGATAAGGGACGTCAAGAGTCTTGTGCGATCATCGGATATTTTTGATATTAAAAAAATTATATATAAAGTAGCTGTGAGATTAATAATACTTTATGGATATGAGTATTGGACTATTAAGAAATAACATATATAAAATGTTTATATGGTCGAGATGAGAATATTGAGATGGGTGTATAGAATTATAAGAAAAGATAAAAAAATTTATTTAATCGTGAACAACTAGACATCGTTTCGACAGAGGATAACGTGAGATAAACTCGTTTAAGATAATACAAGTATATAGTTAGGAGACCTCCAAATGTGATAGTAAAAAAAAATGAAATGATTAATATTAGTGACGCACGAAGAGTTAGAGGATGACCTAAAAAGATTTTAATAAAAATTATAAATAAAAAATTAATTATTCTAAAATTTATTAAATATATAATTTTTTACATATCTTGATGGGGTAAAAGATCCATCTAGGCGATCTTAAATAGTTAGGATTTATGATTTTATTGTTGTTATTGATCTTTCTAACTGTACTATATATTCTATCCATAGTTCTTTTGACAGTTCTTTAAAGAATTAACATGATCTGCATGTTTTAGTTCTTTAATTATAGGTACAGTTTAAAAACCTTCTCAATAACAATAAAACCTATATCGACCTTACAAATTAAGTTTGTTATCACCTTTGGAAAATTTGAATACCGGTCCTTCTCACCCTGCAATTTTAACCCCACCTTTGCTAAACTATGAGAAGAGAATTAAAGCTTTGATAACTTCCAAGTAACTAGACTTAGCAAATGAAATAAATATATGGGGTAGGGAACAGCTAAAACCTACACAAGAATGCACATAAAGTATTAGCTAATCAGGAAATCTTACATAGTTTTATTTACTTCAGTAATTGGCAAGAGATAGGTGTCTATTTCAAAGAGTATTATATCTAAGAAAAGGGATATTTGTCAATAGTAAAACCTGATTGGGCATCCGAACAATTTTCCTCTCAGAGCTAATGTAACGAAGTAAAAAATATAACCTCATTGCTACCCTAACACTTCTCTCTTTAGCAAATGTAAACTTTCTCATAAACAACATCATCCCATAACAGATAAAAATTTGTCAAAAAACAACATCCGTTGCATATATGATTCATTTAATGTTTGACTTGCATTGTCTAGTGACTTGACCATAGAAGTCTTATTGCACCATGATGCTCCCAAAACTAGGCACTCTATTAATATGTGGATTGACCAACCATTGATCAAATGTCTATATTGGATATAAGCTGGTCATTATGAAGACTCCTAATATAACATTTTAATGGTAATATTTTATTCATGTCATGCTCACTCATCGACTATTTTCAGCAATTGTAATGTCAAAAACAATAAGAAATACAGATAAGAAGAAGAATACGAATATCACTTTTTTAGATAATTTCTTTTATTATGGTTAGTATTTGGCTAAATTTTCTTATTTAAAATGTTTCAAGTAGACTAACATGGTCGTTTCACATGGCATGATTAGGTTTTGGTGGAAGGGAACTCACGCGTGAAGGTGGTCGTACTAAACAGACCTCAAAAATATAATGCTCTTTCGTATCAAATGGTATGTGCATTCCTTACTATAAATCTAAATGAGCAAGGCTAGTAAAAGGTTTTCCATATGAAGATTTTTAGTAAGAGATATTTAAGAAGGTTTGAAACTTGTTAACACTATAGGTGTAGCATTCGCATTCAATAAGATATGACAAACTTAAATTACCATACAAGTTTATTTCAAAATCACACATCTAGATATGAAGATACTAATACAAAAACACTAATGATGTTGAGTATGCAATTTTGAATATTTTGGATAAAATACTTTCACAAAAGCGCAGGTATTATTAAGCATAATAACTTGCAATCTATTGGACCCAAGATCTAGAATCCTTTTTTGGCTCTATATCATCTCTCCTCGTATTATATCTAAAGTATTGCATTAGCTCTCTATTTATAGAGGGCTAAACCCAAAATTTTATATTAACTATGATAAAGATTTATATTTTAGATAAAACTCTTAAACTGAAATCTTATCTACTTATAAAGTTCATGTTAATATTTCAACGTTATCTCATAAATTAAACTTTGTAAAAAAAAAAAAAAGGTTATTGCAATCTCCTTCCATGTTGTCATGTTGTGCAACATCTTTTGAATTATCTGAATTTTGAGATACAATCCATAATAGTTATTCATATACTGGATTAGTCATATCTATCTTGATCAATTAAATAATTTTATTATGTCAAACCAATCTTATTAAATTTATTGAACTAATCTTTTAGGTTTTTTAAGTCAATATTTAAATATAAAGTCAATTTGATCTACATAATCATCGGCACAAATATTTAGCTCATTCATGATGAAAATTTTATCTCACTTTATAACATTTGAATCTTGAATATTAATACTCTTAATGTCAATAGTTTTATCGTCTTTTGAATCTCTAATGATGGACTATGTAAAATTTCTTTTTGTATAGGCAGGTAAACATACTTTTATACTTCCAATTAAAAATAAAATCAATGTCATCAACTATAATTTCTCTGTCAATGATATTACAACCTAAATCTTGTTTTTGCATGATATAATTTCTTCAATCTTAATATAATTGGAGGAATCTATCATACCTAATCAGGCCTCTTCTTTAACTTCATCTGATTAAAAAGCTTGACTTTTTTTTTCTATTGATACTTTGATTTACATTCAGATAGTATAGTAGAATATATATATGTTTTATAATTTTTTCTAAGAATGATTAGGCTACTTATCATATCTTAGCTAGAGATCCATGAAATAATAATTTTATCTAATATTACTTAAGAGATATAATTTATGATCTTTTATCTTCATTTTATTAAAAATTAACTCTTCCTTTTATTCTTTGGGGAATAATTTAATCTTTATCATCATTCATATCCTTACAACCATTGAAAATAATTTCTTTTAAACATTCCACTTTGAGATAAGTTCACATAATATTTTTTTTTATCTCTAGCAATCTTTTTTAATCAAATCAAGTAATAATGAGATCTAAAATAACTTATAGAAATCATTATCCGTACCTTCAATCTTTCTCTTTTGTACTGATAGATTAAAAAGTTTGTTAATCTTCCTATAATAATGAGAAAGTTTGTTAATCTTTCTACTGTTATAATATAATCTATTGATTATATTCTTATTCTTGTTATCTCCTTCTTTGATTGTCATCAAAATCAAATCTCCTCTTCGTCAATGTCATCATCAATTCTTCATGATCTTTTTTTTTTTCTCTTTCTAATAGTATCTCTCTCGTTTGTTTTCTCTTACCTTGATTTTCTCTCTCCATAATTTTCTATCCCGAGGTTTTTTTCTCTATTTAGTTTTCTCTCTAGTAGGTTCTCTCTTTTAGGTTTTCTTTCTATAATTTCCCCCACTATTAATCCTTTTTATTTCTCCTATTTCTCTCTCCAATAGGATCTCTCTAACAGTATCTTTAGGATTAAATGGTAGAATTAAACCATACTATGTTAGATTTCAAACTCACAAAATAGAAGACGAGAAAATAAAAATGGAAGACCTTTATAACTTGAATTGAGGTGCTCCCTAGCATCCCTTTCTTCCTTGGTGCACACATCTCTCTTGGGGATTGCTCCTTCTTTCTATTTGATTTTCTCTCTATAGTTTCTCTCTTTAATAGGACATTTAACAATGCTCTAATGTCATATTGAAAGATTTTTTGGAGTGGTGGTAGACATCAAAAAATTATAGAGAAGACCTAGAAAGGAGAAAAATAAAGAAACTTGAAAAATAAAAACTTTTGTTAAGTATAATAACTTACAATCTATCGAACCCCGATTTTGAATCTCTTTTATCTCATCTTTCCTCATATTGTATGTTAGTGCACTATTTGTAAAGGGGTAAACCCAATATCTTGATTTATCTTATAATATTCAAACACCATATACATGTTAAGATGAATTGTGACTGAGCAAAGAATATATATTCATTATTATACTATTTTTTTAGAGAGAACAGATAAACTTAAACTAAATAAAATGCAATTAATTTGTTAGTTTTACTTCACTGATTTACTTAACTAGCAAGCTTGAATTGGCACCTATGAATTAAAATCATTCAAATATAAATTACATGCCATCTATTTATTTTATGATATCTTGATCTCATTTTATTGATCTGAGGTCCTTGTCCTTTCTTTTCTCTTCCTTTTTATAGGTTTTGCAGTTAACAAAGGAACTTAAAGACTTTGAGACGAATCCTGAGGTTAATTTTGTGATTGTAAAGGTGAAATCACATTCACATGTCCTAAATATTTATATGATTATATTAGGAATTAAAAGTTTTAGGATTCATAGTAGGTAAAGCATATTATTTATTAAAATTTTTATTTACATGTCTACGTGATGTTTTGAGTGCAACCAATGATCCTTTATGGAAATTAAATATAGACTTGATAATTCTTTTGTATTAAATGTTGTACATATTTTCATTTGAAGTTATCCCATCTAGAGTTGCCCAGTTTGTGGGAGTTCTACTATTTAGACATCAAACACTGGTCATCGTTAAGATTAGATGTGGCTACGTGTATTCATGATTCATGCTTTGATAAACTCTCCGGAGCAATTAATAAAATTACAATAAACTTGTTAGATGAATATTAAATAAGATTTGAAATTAAACATTGCATCACCATATCTTACATCTTTATCTTTTAGATGCCTTGGGAGAAGGTCAAGACAGTTTGTGCAATCATATAGCTAAGGATTTGATGGGTGTCTTAACTATATTTTGAATGAGTAATTTAGACTTAACAAAATTAACAAGTCAATTTTATCTCTTTCGATCAAATCATGATAATTAGTATCGATGCTAACATAATAGTGAGAAATTCAAGTAGAAAAAGACTAGTTATAGATAGGGTCAGAGGATGCAGCACCATGTTATGATCTAATTCTAAACTATGTTAGATCTTGATGAGGACAAATCATTAAGTTAGAGAGAACGCTTATGTGAACAAAAATTATAACACTCAATTTGGTCCCACATGAGAAGTAATTAACTTGTAAAAGTTTGATGAGCAAATTTAAATATTTTGGACCAATAATTCAGACTTAACAAAATTAATGAATCAATTGTTCCATCAAACTAAATTATGACTATATCCTTGTGAGAGTGTGAGAGGAAGTTAAGGCTATAATATGACTTTACAAAAAGATAAAACGTTCGTACAGAGTCATCAATGAGGATCCTTCATATAAAATCATAATAAAAATTAAAATAATTCAAAGACCACAAAATTTGAGACCATATTTTTCCAAACCCTAGCGATGGCAAAGGATCCTCCAATTATTGGGCATGGTGAGTGACCGACCGTAGGATGAGGATTGAATTTTAGTTATACGCTGTTAGGATCAAGAGCACTAAGAGGGGGGGTGAATTAGTGCAGTGGAAAAAATTACGTCTTCAAAAATCTTCGTTGTGCTAAAACCGTTTACGTTGAAAACCAATCTCGGAAATATAACTTGAAATCATTCGTTTATGAATTGAAGGCAGTAAGCATTTAAAGAGGTTTGCAGTAAGGTAGTAGCAATAATAAAAAAGCAAACCAGATTTTTAGAGTGGTTCGGTCAATCTTGATCTACATCCACTTTTGGCTTCCTCCTTTGACGAGGTCATCGGCGTCCACTAGAGGCCTTCCTTCAATAGGCGAAGGCCAATCACCTTTTACACCCCTCTTCTCCTTTTACCGGGTTTAGGAGATAACCCTTACAAGCACTTCTCCTCTCTAAACAGAAATCTAACATTTAGATTTAGAGGAGGGAATTCACTTATAATCGCAATAGCGTTTTCTCTCTTTTAATCTCTCTATGCTTGTGTGCTTTAACTAGAGATTAGAGGGGTATTTATAGGCTTCAAGTTGATTCAAACTTGGAGCCTAAAACTTTCCCATCTCGGGTTCCCTAGGCACGGGCAGTACTACCGCCTGCGTTGGGCGGTACCACCGCCTAGTGTCAGTTTGACGCTGACACTGCCCTGGGCAGTACCACCACCCAGGCTTGGTGGTACCACTGCCTGGGGGATAGTGTTGGGCAGTACCATCGCCCATACTGGCGGTACCACCACTTGGCACCCTGCCAGGGGCGGTACAACTGCTCAGACTAGCGGTACCATCGCCTGACACAGTCTCGAAGATTATATCACAATGGTGAGACTTCTTGGGGCATTGTTTGGGCCTCTTATTAGGCCTAACATAGTTCTTACATAGGCCTAGCTGGCTCCTAATTGGGTTGGCTCAAATCCAAGCCCAATTACGTGCTAACTACGAAATCTTAAGATATTTGCTAAGCTAAACAAGTCCCTATGTCTATTCTTCTAGCGAGCTTCCGACGATCTTCCGGCGAACTTTTGACGATCTCTCGGTAATGTTCCGGTGGAATCCCAGCAAGCTCTTAGACTTCACAATGCTCTTCTTGGCGAGTTTCGATGAGCTTCTCTAGCAAGCTCCGAGACTTCTCGGTCGGTTCCTCCAGAACTTCCGACGAACGTCCGGACTTCCGACGAACTCTTGAACTCCCAACATAATCGCGTCCTTGACTTTGGGACTTCATTTTGTTTCATGTCTTGCTATCGTAGTTAATCTGGCACATGTAAAACATACTTTGATCTAGACAATTAATACTAAGCATTAATCAAGTTGTCCGGCATGTCATTGGTCCCTCAACGCTTCATCAGATTCTTCTTCGGTGCATTGTCCTCTCTTATGGCCTATTGCCCAATCGGCCAGTTGACTCCACAACTCCAATATCCTTGGCATAATATCTGCTTTTCTTGGCCCAATGTCTGAATCCACGGCCCGAAGCCTTCTATCGATACGTCGACCATTCCTCCGGCCCGACGTCCAATCTTCTAATATGTGTTCCTCAAGCACAACATGATTTTTCCTGCTTTAATTGTCTCATCCTGATCGAATCATCCTGCAGCACTCAAAATGTAGATTAAAACATAAACACATATCGATTGGTTTATCATCAAAATATGAGATTCAACAATCTTCCCCTTTTTGATGATGACAACCAATCGATGACGGAGTTAATCTTAACTCCCGGAGTTTAAACAAACACCCCCTATCACTATGTCATATTGATAGAAACTCTTAGATTCAAAAATCCAAGCAACATGTCATGATCAAATCATACATGACATCAATATACTTCTCCCCCTTTATCCTCAACAAAAAGGAGATGTCCAACTATTCATGTGTTTGGAATATAAGTTCAGCTCATTGCATGAAAAACATAATATCAAGTTTTATCATCATGCAATTTGAAGCTAGAAAATTTAGCAATTGTTACATCATACTTCGAACATTCAAGCTCTCAAGTTGTAGATATGCAATGTAGTACAATATACAAGCTAGCAAATTTAAAGATGTGCAAGTTGGCATATTTGCTTTTCTTTCCGATGTGCAAGATAACATTTCTTTATAATATTCAAGATAGCAAGTTCTACATCATGTAGGCTAGCAAAAAAAAATTTTCATCATGCAAGATAGCTTTCTTATTGAAGTGTGCAAGCTAGTCATTCTTGCTTCCTTTAGCAATGTGCAAGTTGCGAGTTTTGCTTCTTGAGATAGGCAAGCTAGTGATGTTCAAGACAACAAGCTCTTTCTTCTCTTTTGAGAAGTGTCATTTTTGCTTCTTTTGCAAAGTGCAAGCTAGTAAAATTTTACATTACTTTACAGCATGCAAGCTAGCAAGATACAATGTTTTACATGAAGCAAGCAAACAATTTGGCAAGTGTTACGTTTGCATCTTCTTTTTAGATGTGCAAGAAAGTAAGCAATTTTTTGCATTTTCTTAACTTGTGCAAGCTAGCTAATTTGCTTTCTAGCATGTTTTGCTCCTCCTTTGTCATTGTCAAAAAGAAAGGAAGACCCTTTACATCAATTTTCAAATTATGAAAAAGGAAAATAGCATAGATGAAAATTCAAGTCATTAATGCCAAAACAATTATTTTATCTTGAATATTTCATCATTGCATGCATCATTATCATAAGTTAAAGTATTGCATGTATAATACCAAATCATCATATATATTAAATATAAAATCATCATTACATGCATGATTCCAAATCATCATTCTAGAGTATTATTTCAGAAAATGATAATTATTGATTTTCACATTATTTCAAGAAATCATAGTGTTCCATGCATTTTTATCTAAGGGAAAAATTATAGTGTTGCATGCATCATTCTAAAACATTTCAAGCCATACAAGCCATACATATAAAGAAATCATGTCATGAAGGATAAGACCAATTAAATACCAAAAGATATAATTCATAAATAATTTCTTAAAATGTAAGAAGTCATGATGAACAATCTTGATTTACATAAAGTTTCAAAACATAATTATCAAGATCATGGTTAGTTTTATAGATATCCTCTTTAGTAAATGGTAAAAGGGAACATAGGACTACAAAGAAGAGATCTTGATTCAAAAAAAATCTCAAATAATTTCAAGAGATCAAGATCATGATTTGAATAAAACTCGCTCAAATTCAAATCGTCAAATCAAAATCATTTTCAAGAGATTCATAAAAATCAATAAGATAAAGAAAAATAATTTTCAAGAACAATGCTTTTCTCTTTTTCGTTTGTTTCATACAAGTATACCTTTGTCTTTTTTATGCCAAAAAATATATATATATATATCATTAATCGTTTAGGTTCGAAAAATAAATTTTGTCATAAAAACCATCAAGATCAATAAACCATAAATTACTTGAAAATCATCATGCATAATTTTGAAATTTATTAAGCATGATCATTATGAATCATTACATTATTTCATCAAACTTAAAGCATTTTCAATCAAAATCATTTTGTTTGTTTATCATAAAATATGTATTTTTCATGATTATTTTTAAAATCATTAGAAAGGTAAGCATGATCCAATTTTATTTTTGCATATTCATTAAACATGCAATTCAAAAAAATTTTAATTTTCTTAAACTAAATTAAAAATAAGTCATGAAAAGCATTATGTAATTTCAAAATAAACTAAAGCCATTTTGATTACTTCAACGTCAAAATCCGTTAAGGCATAGTTTACCATCTCGCCTTTGTTGATTTTCTCCTCATCTTCGGAGGAGCTCGATTCATCCCACATTGTGTTCTTCTTGCATTCAAAGCAAGTAGATGAATTATTTTTATTCTTTTTAAGTTTATTTTTAATTTTTGATTCTTGTTTTAAAATTTTCATTGAAAGTTCAAGTTCACCATTGTTAGGATCAAGAGCACTAAGAGGGGGGGGGGGTAAATTAGTGTAGCAGAAAACTTTCGATGATTTAAAACGACGTTCGTATGAAAAAAACGATTTCGATAAGAAAGTCGATTCGGAAATCACTTTAACTTGTGATCAAGCGAGATGTAGTTAAAGTAAAGATATAGAGGCAGTTTGTAGTTAAGATAGAGAACAGAATGTAATTGCAAACCGAAATACGATGTTTGTATGATAAAAGCGATTTCGGTATGAAAGTTGATTTGGAAGTTGCTTTAACTTAGATTAGGTGAAGTGCAGTTAAAGTAACGCTATGGAGACAGTTTGTAGTTAAGATAGAGAATAGAAAGTAAATGCAAACCGAGATTTAGAGTGGTTCGGTCAATCTTGACCTACATCCACTTTTGGCTTTCTCCTCCGATGAGGTCACCGACGTCCACTAGAGGCCTTCCTTCAATAGGTGAATGCCAACCACCCTTTTACAGTTTCAATCCTTTTGACGGGCTTAGGAGACAACCCTTACAAACTTTTCTCTTCTTGAAAGATCAAAACTTAGAAGAAAAGAGGGAGGAGAACTTCTAGCCTTTACAATACTTTTGAGCTCTAAAAATCACAGAGTAAGATTGGATTTTCGGTGCCCTTTCATGCAGGAAAGGGTGGGGTATATATAGGCCCCAAACAAGTTTGAATTTGGAGCTCAAAAATATCTTTTCCCAGATTTTTGGGGTCCTGACGGTACTACCTCCTAACTAGGGTGGTACAACCGCCTGACTAGGGCGGTTGCACTACCCAGTCTCACTCGGAGACTGAGCCCAAGAGATGCCACCGCCTGACCTGGGCGGTTGCACCGCCCAGCTTTCCTGGGAGACCATCTCCTAGGCGGTGCCACCGCCGACCCTGGCGGTGCCACCGCATAGCAAGAATTTTGGTCTGAATGGGTTGATCCATTCGGCCCAATTTGGGTCTATCAAGGGCCCAATTGCCCCTAGATTAAGTTAATGAGATCACCTCCCATTCGTAACTT